>NW_028261383.1:87298494-87460994 GCF_051295495.1 Thamnophis sirtalis | reverse complement strand
ATGAAGAGGTATATAAGTCTAACTGCTATTGCTAATGTTAATATCATAATATAAGTTATCATAAGTTAAGGGTGGAATAATGGTTCAGAAAGATTAGGCCTTATTGTATGTGGCCCCCTCTGCAGTTTCCAAATAAGGTGTATCGTTCCTTGTTATGCCTCAGGATTATTGGAAAAATTGCTTTTGTACGTGTGGAAATGAAGCTTGACTATAAGCATCAGACTGATAAAAAGATGTTTAGAGATGATGACATGACAAGGAGAACAGAATACAACAGAGCAGCTCCAGGCAGTCTTCTGAATTCACAACAACTACCCATTGCATACAAAATACTAACTTTGATAAGTGAAGGTTTGCAAAGCTATCCCTTCAACCCACAGTAGTATGTCCTCTGTTGCTCTCTCTCTCTCATTCTCTTTTTTATTTTTAATTCTAAGTTGCTCATTAATTAATGATTGGTACTCAAGGGCTTCTGGCCAACACAATATACTCAGCACTTCTGTCCAAATAGCATTTCATTAAAGGGGGGGGGGGTGCTTTGACAGACAGCGAACGGAAGCCTCCTAAAGGATTGGTTCTGCATGCCATGCCTTTACTGTCATCCTCAGGTGCAATCTCACTGCAACTAAATAAAAGCTCCGGAAATGAATTTTCAACGGCAACAGCCCTTTGGAGCTTTTAAATACCAGACTCAGCAGTGGGATTATTGCTTCAGCCCTGTGGTTAACCCTATCTTCATGCCGAAATGCCTGCATAAAAGGAGAGGCATGGAGGAGAGATAAGAGTATCCCTGTTTCTTCCAGGAATTATTAAAATAAATGTGACCAGCAGGGAACCAGCTTATGGGTCCTCTGGACATCCTGTCCTCCAAGATTCCAGATCTTGTTCTACACCAAAGAACATTTTCTGGGGCACTCTTGCCATCTCAGATAGAGGAATTGACTGTTAGGTACACATGTAGTTTTCTTTCCAGTTTGCTATTGTGGTTTGATTTCCTAAACAAACTGTGATTATGGTTTGAAGTGCTATTGAACATTTCTCTAAAACATTGTTGTTGTAGCTGGATGCCTCAGTGGTCCATTTGGCTTTAAACAATATCCTGCAGACGGTGCAGTTGAGTTGAATGAGATATGGAAGGAAGTTTCTTTTGGTATTTATAGCTGGATTGGAGGTCCATCTTCCCTACAGTTATGCCTTATGATTTTTTTTGCCAATGACACCATACTTTACAATGAATATTGAATATTTATAAATTCCATTTCTTGCTTGTTTTCCTTCAATCTTTGCTTAAAAATGGAAGATTGTTAATCTGAAATAATATTAATGTAAAATATCAAACAACATACTGATTTTGGCTAGATCATGATGATTCTAATAAGCAGTGTAATGGCATCTAAATTTGAATAATAAATTAAAGATGGGTAACATTCAATAATAAAAGGATCAAACAGCTGAGGGTTATTTGGACTTGGTATCTTACTTCTTCAAAGAGCAGAGGAGGAAGAGGAGGACAAAGTGATGGGAAAGAAGGCCATCAGTAAATAATTTGTCAGATTGAGCATCCTGATACACTTTAAGCCACCCAACATGGCAGTCCCAACCTTTTTTTTCAAAATCTCTCATGTTAGTCTCTTTTGAAGTGGGGAGAGTGGGGAGGAATGAAATAAAATCAAAACTCACTTAATCTAACTAACTGCTTGGTAGCTGTTTAAACAGGATCTGGACCAGTGGTGGGTTGCGGATCCCATTCCAATCGGTATGGTTGGAACGGGCCCGGCGGCGTCCACATGGATGTGCACAGCGCACATACACACATGCACAGTGCACGCATGTGTCTTAGCACCTCCATGATGCTCCAGCTGCTCAGCAGAGTGTAGCGCAGGTGCTGTATGTGCCATGTGCATGCACGGAAGCACCGAAGGTAAGGAGTTCGGGCGGGCAGGTGGGCCCTCCGAAGCACCATACCGGAACGGTATCTGGTGCTCCGGGCAGGCTCCAGTACACCAGGGAGTACCGCCTGCAACCCACCACTGATCTGGACAATGTTAGAGTGGACTTGTTATGTCATTATTTCAGAGATATTTTGTTACCTTAACAGAGAAACAAAATGACCAAGGATGGGCAAAAAAGCAAAGGAAGCAGGAATAACATAACTTCCTGACAGTTTCCCCATTGAGTTTCCTTGTGGAAATCTGGCAAGGAACATCATAAATCCCTTCGCTTCCTTTTCCAGCAGGCAGGTAAGTGGCTGCTGTTTGGTGGGGTCCAGGGATTGTAAGACTGCCTGGGAAACTGTCATGAAAGGTTGAAAATGAAGAACACGTATATGATTGCAGAAGCAGCCCAGCAAAGCAATACAGCAGCAACCAGTGGCATTGAAGCAGCCAACACTTCCCCACTTCCCCATTTTCCCTCAGGAGAAAATGATGGGTCCTGGATTTTAGATATATTCTGTAATTTAGCTCATTTGAGGTACCTTGCTTCAAGAATTGTTGCCATGTGATGCACCATTTCATCCTGTTAAAGCTCATGACAATAAGAGTTTTAGTAGCATGTGGACACAGATTCCACTGGAGAGAATATTGTTTAGATCTTGATAATCAGGGCCCTAACTCAAATACTTTGGCCACCTAATGAGAAGGAAGGACTCACTGGAGAAGAGCCTAATGCTGGGAAAGATTGAGGGCAAGAGAAGAAGGGGACAGAGAAAATGATGTGGCTGGGTGGAGTTATGGAAGCAGTAGGCATGAGCTTAAATGGACTCCACAGGATGGTAGAGGACAGGAAGGCCTGGAGGAATGTTGTCATGGGATTACGAGGAGATATATATATATATATATATATATATATATATATATATATATATATATATATATATATATATATATATATATATATATATATATATATATATATATATATATATATATATATATATATATATATATGTTTTTATTTGTGCTGATAAAAACACAAATATAACAAAGGCAACAGTAAAAATATTGGGTTTCTGTCTGGATGGACTCTTGTGACGAGCCTAATGACAGAGCGTGGAAGTGTGACCTTCCTCCCACACTTGGGCATACCAGGGGTTGTGACTTTAAGTATATATATATATAGCTGATGAGAGCTAAATAGCTTGAAATAGATCTATACTAGTCTTCCTTTATTTATTTATCAGCACAAATAAAACACACACACACACACACATATATATATATATATATATATATATATATATATATATATATATATATATATATATATATATATATATATATATATATATATATATATAATTTTTAAGAATAATATTCCTGCAGTTTTATAAAAACCAGAAGCAATAAAGTCAAGCAAATTAATGGATATTTTATTTTTGTTTTGCTTTAGTTAGTGAAAGAATCTTCCATTTCTGATCTCCATATTCCAGCCAGCTACTCAGAAAATGATTTACTGGCAATCTTCTTGCAACCCCACAACTGAATGACAAATATATCTGAATATTAACCAATTAAGCAATTGTACAAAACAGTTTGTGTTGTGTATGCATACAGTAGTAGGATGGGAGACAATATTTATTAGTTCTTGGCATTAATTAGCACTTCTTGAGAAGACGTTTCAGTTGAATGAGAAAAAGGGACTTTTTCCTTTGACAAGTATTTTCCAGATTCTGTTAAAATAAAAAATGAAAAGTGAAGCAGTAGGATCAGAACTGTATCAAAGTCTTAATCACAATTAAGGTGGGGGAGGACAATTATGTGGGCAAAATGGCATTATTTGAGAATAGTAAAGAAAAAATAATATCCCAAACATTGGTGGGCATAATACACTATCATTTTTAATTTTCACAAAATGTTTAAAGGTAAGCTTTGTATCTTCTAGAGCATATCTCAAAATGAATGACACATTAAAAGGAAAAAAAATGGAAGGTACAATCTCTCTTAAAGTCAAGAGCAAGAGCTATTTAAAAACCAGGACATGTAAACAAACCAAAAGCACAAAAATACTGGCTCCTCAACAAAACAAAATATAACAAAAACTCTGGACAACCAGTTCTTCTTGCGGTTGGTCTGATTTGCATCATTTTTAATTTTGGTTTATTTAAAAATGTAAATCTGACAAGGGAAAACATGATGATGCTATGAAATGACTATCCTTGATTTTGTTCTCTAAAATGTAAATGAGTATTCTCTCAGTTTGTTGCAAAATTCAAATCCAGAAAGCACACACAGCTAACTGATTCAGCAGGAATCATTAACTTCTTTATTTACGTAATAACGCATGAATAAATGTACAATACCAACAGCAGATTCTTCCAACATGGTAGAGAGGAGAGATTGTTTCAGTTCATAGTTCAGAGTTGACTACAGAAAAACTAGTTTCAGTTTCAATTCTCAGCACAGCACTCAGAGCAGCAGGGCTAAACCACGCCCAGGCTCCAAGCTGTTTCAGCTCCCATTGGCTGACCTTGTTACTAAGCCTTATTCAGTGGCTGACCTTGTTGCCATGTCTCTGCCAGTCATGAATATTGTGGCATATTCTTCTACCGGGATTGTTCAATGCCCTACACAAAAGGAATAAGATAAAATATCTCTTCGCTTCTTCCAGAGCATCCAGAACAGCTTAGAATATTCCCATGTCCATAATAAAATCAGTTGACCCAGTATACTCCTGGTTATAGTCAATTTCCCAGTGGCACCTTCTACTTTCAATTTGCAAATTATAATAGGACGACAATTTTGCACTATACAGTTGCATTTTTAATTCTGTGAAAGATTGTTACATATTATTTCCTAGTGGCCTGAGAGTTGGTCTAAATAAAATTTCCTTGAGGCATTATAGAGATGTGTAAGGCTTTTTGAACAAATCCTTCGAGAAAGGCCGAAGAAGAGGGCATTTTTAATTATTGCAATTTTTTAAAAGAAGAAATACAGAGCCAGCAGTATCCAAAATGCAAAGTAAAAGAAAAAAGGTAATATGCAACAAATTAAGGAATTAGCAGATTGTAAAATCAACATGGACTAAAAGAGGAAAAAAAGAACATTACACAAATAATGTACACAAAGAAGTGATTGTCTTGATTTTCATATTCTCATGCAAAGGTCCTGCAAGATTTCAGAACTTAGAATCATAGCACTACAAGGGATCTTGGAGATCTTCCTGCTATGCCCCAGCATATCATTTGTGTGTATAATGTTGTTCTCATCTACTGGCCGGTGCCAAATACCATTCTGGAAACTGACCTGGCCTTTTAAGGGTCATTTATCCATCAACTTCAGTCCAAAAACAAGTGCATCCTGGGAAGCCAGACTCCATTTCTTTTAGCAGTCGAAGAAAACAGAAGCAGAAGGAAGAATCCAGCCAAATCCGTGGCACACATTCATCAGAGGACAAAAATCCACATCCCATACACATTGCATCACTGGCGAGATTCAGATTTATCAGTATTTCTTTATTGTTATGCTTACCAGCAACTCAACACTGCTTATTTTGTGTTTGGGTTCTTATTGGGTTCTATTTTCTCAGTTTCACCCATCCTGTTTAATGAAGCATCCAGATCTACATACATGATCTGTTTTATTGGAGGATAGGCAGAGGTGGTTTTCAGCAGGTTCTGACCAGTTCTGGAGAACTGGTAGTGGAAATTTTGAGTAGTTTGGAGAACCGCTAAATACCACCTCTGACTGGCCCCCGCCCCCATCTATTCTCTGCCTCCCGAGTCCCAGCTGAGAGTTTGCAGGAAGCTTCCCCTGCCACATCCACCAAGCCATGCCCTCCAAGACACACCCACCAAGACATGCCCACAGAACCGGTATTAAAAGAAATGAATCGCACCACGGAAGATAGGTGAGTTTAGTTACATGTCAAGCTGTACACAGAGTAATGTGTAGTGAGGACAGACACCTCTAGTCCAACCCCCTGCTCATGGGGGTTGTCCAATTCTTTCTTGAAAACGTCCAGTGAAGGAGAAGCCAGGGGGGTAAGCCGTTCTTCTAATTAATTGTTCTCAATGTCAGGAGATTCCTCCTTAGTTTCAGCTATATCTGTTTAAAGAACTTGCACCCCCTCATCCTATCTTTGGAAAATAAGTTGATCCCCTCATCTCTATAATAGCCTCTCAAGTTCTGGAACATAGCTATCATGTCACCCCTAACATTTCTCTTTATTAGACTAAACATACCTAATTCCCTTAACTATTCATCATATGGTTTAGCCTCCAGATCCCTTATCACAGTGATGGCGGACCTTTTTGTCATCGTGTGCCGAAAGCGTGCTCGTGCATGACAGCATGTGTACCCATAATGCAATGCACATGTGAAACCCCCCCCCCAGTGCTTCAGTTTCAATTGTCAGCACAGCACTCAGAGCTGCAGGGCTAAACCACGCCCAGGATCCAAGCTGTTTCAGCTCCCAGTGGCTGACCTTGTTACTAAGCCTTATTCATTGGCTGACCTTATTACCATGTCTCTGCCAGTCATGAATATTGTGGCATATCCTTCTACTGGGATTGTTCAATACCCTGCACAAAAGGAATAAGATAAAATATCTCTTTGTTCCTTCCAGAGCATCCAGAACACCCCCTCATGTATGCCTCCATCCCCCCTTATCCATTTTTTGCTTCCAGGTTGGTACAGGAGGCTGCACCCCATTTTGGGCCTGGAAGACCACCTGCACCAACCTGGAAGCCAAAACAGAGCATTAGAGTGCCGTGCGAGGCCCCAAAATGCAATGTGAGCGCCCCTGCACATGTACCCCAGCCTTTAGGCACGTGTGTATGCATCCCCCCATGCGCCTCAAACCCGGTGCATGCGTGGCAGAGACCCAAAGACCATCTGGCTTGTGGGAGGTACATGCACAAGTGCAGTGGAGCTGGGCTGAGGCAACGGCTGGTGTGCCTGCAGAGAGGGCTCTGCATGCCACCTGTGGCACATGTGCCATACGTTCTCCATCACTTATCATCTAAGTTGCTCTTCTCTGCAGCCTTTATAGGGTCTCAATATCTTTTTTGTAACCATGGTGATTAGGCTTGGATGCAGTATTCCAAATGTGGTCTCGCTAGTGCATTATAGAACAATACTACCACTTCTCATGATCTTGATGCTGTCTCTCTGTTGAGGCAACCTAGGACTTTGTTGGCTGTTTTGACAGTTGCAGTACCCTGCTGGCACCTGGATAGTGTACGCACGCACACACACACACACACACACACACACACACACACACACACACACACACACACACACATATATATAATGTTTTTTTATTTGTGCTGATAAATAAATAAAGGGAGACTAGTATAGATCTATTTCAAGCTATTTAGCTCTCATCAGCTAGCCATACCCTTACTGGGATTTGAACCTGGGCTATATTGCACACTAGGCACACTAGGCAGAGATTTTAGCCATTAGGCCACAGGCTCTTATCCGTTTATCAGCGAAGCCAGGGTGAAAGGTATCTATTAGATTTTTTTACTCTGCCTAGTGTGCCTAGTGTGCAATATAGCCCAGGTTCAAATCCCAGTAAGGGTATGGCTAGCTGATGAGAGCTAAATAGCTTGAAATAGATCTATACTAGTCTCCCTTTATTTATTTATCAGCACAAATAAAAAAACACAAATATAACAAAGGCAACAGTAAAAATATTGGGTTTCTGTCGTGATGGACTCTTGTGACGAGCCGAAGGACAGATGATGGAAGCAGTTAGCTTCCTCCCATAATTGGGGCTTACCAGGGGTTGTAAAAAAATCTTATATATATATATATATATATATATATATATATATATATATATATATATATATATATATATATATATATATATATATATATATATATATATATATATATATATATATATATATATATATATATATATGCAAAATAGCAATGGCACAGATCCACAGAAGGTATCTGACAATGGAAACCCAGAAATTCCAAGCACTCAGCAGGACGTGGGGTGCTACTCTACTATCTAGAGAATTGATTTGAAGGAGAAACATTCTCCCACATTCTCCCACAGAAGCACCTCTAGGATGTGAGTCCCACCCAGCCTTATCTTCTGCTGCTTGGCTTGCCCTGCAATGTATATGTTACCAGATACATTGGTTGTTGCCTGATTTAAATACAATACAATACAATACAATACAATACAATACAATGCAATGCAATGCAATGCAATGCAATGCAATGCAATGCAATGCAATGCAATGCAATGCAATGCAATGCAATTATACAATACAATACAATGCAATAATACAATACAGTACAATAATACAATACAATAATACAATACAATACAATACAATACAATAGCAGAGTTGGGAGGCACCTTGGAGGTCTTCTAGTCCAACTACCTGCCTAGGCAGGAAACCCTGTACCATTTCAGGCAGATCGCTATCCAACATCTTCTTAAAGACTTCCAGTGTTGGGGCTTTTCATTTAATTAGACATACCCAATTCCAGCCACCATTCTTCATATGCTTTAGCCTCCAGTCCCCTAATCATCTTTGTTGCAGAATAATAAAAGTAATTCTAAAGGTTAAAACTGTGGTCTTTTTAACCAGTTATTTTTCTGTTAAAAACCACTAAACCTTTTATTTCTGCAAGATATACTGAGTTGACGTTTTATGGTAATAGAGATGCCCTTAAAAATATCTTGTATAATCCCATCTATTTTGCATGTTATAGTAATTACAGAACAGTACAAAGCACTGCACAGTTGGTTTCACCTTTATTCTTCAGGTATGGGCATCCTATGCTTGAAGAATCATAATAAGGATGAATCAAATCGTGTAATGCCTTGTACTAATTAATATAGCTTATATGTCTAAAATGCTATAAAAGAGCCCCCTTCTTTTAAAGCAGTGGTTCTCAACCTTCCCAATGCCGCGGCCCTTTAATACAGTTACTCATGTTGTGGTGACCCCCCCAACCATAAAATTGGTGTCTTGGTTCCTAAGACCATCGAAAATGTGTGTTTTCCAATGGTCTTAGGCGATCCCTGTGAAAGGGTGGTTCGACCCCCAAAGGGGTCCTGACCCACAGGTTGAGAACCATTGCTTTAAAGGCAGGCTTTCTCAAAGTTTTCTGGTATGAGGTTCAGACCAGGGGTGTATTCTGGTAGCCACTACTTCCGGTTTGCTCACTGGTTGTGCAGTGCATGTGTGCTTGATGTGCACTTTGCGTACATGCACAATACTATAAAAATGTGCAGAAGACAAAAACAAGATGGCGGCACCTACAGCGCCACCGAGAGAACCAGTTTGGGGGCATGGCAGGCCTGGATCACTGCCGGTTCCAGCAACCCAGGCCGCCGAACCACTACCAGTTCGGCCGAACCGATCTGAACCAGTAGGAACCAACCACTGGTTCAGACCAATAAAAATAAACCTCAAAGTTCTTTTGTGTGAAACCATGTCGAAAAAAAGAAAGGGGTATCTGCATAGCTCCTAATTCTCTCTATAAAAGAATGGCAAATTAAGCTGCAGGAATATGCACCAATATCAAAGACAACACTCATATTTGAAAAACAAGTTGACATAGAATTCAATGTAACTTGCAAACTACTTATAGATTATAGTTCTATAGCTCATGCAACTCTGAAATTTGGATTTCTCTTAACACGAGCTTTTAATATCTAAGTGTTGTTTCGATGCATTCATGTCATGGAGCCTAAACCCAAGAGAACCAACACAACCATGCAGGCAACACATACACACATGAACTTCAAGGCCAGTACTTATGGCTTCACTACCCCTCTCTTTCCCACTTCCACTGCTCCTCCAACTACTACTTCTTTTGAGTCCTACTGCTGAAGAACAATAGTTTTCTATGCTTCAGGCTGATTTACAAATAAACACACATCACCTTCCCTGTTTCCCACACACCAACATTACCACAGCCAGCTGCCTCTCTGCTCAGCTTTTATAGCCTACAATTTCTGTGTTGCCTAGGGAGAGGACTTAAAGGGACAGAACAACAGCAGCACAGGTGCTGACCATTTGGTAGGCAGTCTGTCCTCTCAGAGTTAATTAGCACAAAAAGTATTAAATTAGACAGCAATATTTGTTAGTTCCCTGTTTTGATTTATGCTAAACCGGCTGATGTTAATTATTGCATATTGTTCAATATGAATAATGTTCTGAAGATCTTATTGGAAAAGGACCTTGATTCTTTCTTTAGAAGAAAGGCTACTCCAATTGTGGGAATATTGTTCCATATCTACAATAATTTCCCACATAAAATATAAATTTGATGCAGAATTTAGTTCTAATTGGAACTGATAGTTAGATTATAATGTGAGCTATAGATTTGGGCCACATCCCAAATTTGGCTTTTGTTATCTAAAGAATTATATTTTAACCTGATTCATAACTTTTGATATGATCTAATGCATTACTTGTTTTACATAATTTTATCAGTGATTAGTACTGTGTTAACCAAGCATGTTCACTTTAAAGTCCAACATGGATTATTATCCAAATTTTTTTTTTTACAAGTCATATTCAAGTCCTATATTTTTATGGATATTCTTTTTACTGGTATTCTTTTAAAATATTAAATAGCTAAACTTATACACAATACTATAATATGTAGCACTACCTTGAAAGTTTTCATAATGCTTATGAATCTAACTTTTTTGTTTCTTTTACTTATTCCCTGTTTTTCTTTCTTGAGTTTTTAAATGTTTATTAGAATAAATAAAATAAACTCTGTTTTGCTCTTCTCTCTAATGGCAGCAGGGTTTTCTGGACTTTCTGACTGCCAGCCACTGATTACATGAAGCAGTACCACATTTTAAACTCGATAAAATAAACTAACTTTATATTCCTTCTTTTTACTTCTACTCATCTGTTGTTTTACTTCCTATATAGTCTGTTAGAAATATTGTTAGAAGTAAAAAAAAGGAGGACTATAAAATCAGACTTGTGGATCTAAAGGTTTCTAACAGCTGAAAAGTAATTAATAAGCAATTTCTGGATGTCATTAGAAAAGGAAGTATGCAAAGTCACTGTCCTTTTAAGGACACCGACCAAGAGTTAAGCAAGATGGCTATTCCCTTGTCTCTCAATGGTGAAAATCTATTGGACACTGTTGTCTTGCTGTCTTCTTGTAAGGAGCAGCTGTTTGGAGCACTTGTGAGCAATCTCCCATCCTCTATTTGTCCACAGAAGTTCAAGGAGCTAGTTTACATACTCTCTTTCTTTTTCACTATAGTCATTGGTTCCATTTTTCGGTCCAGTATTTGTTTTTCGAGAAGTCATTTATCTGAAGCTATGTTGTTGTTGTTGTTTTAAATTGTGAGTTACCCAGAATCATGCACATGAATTTAATAAAATAAATATAAATAAATAGGATCTTAAAAGTGGAGCTTGAAAACGTTTTAAAACTAAGAAGAAGAACTCTTTTTATTGTACTTCCTAAGGACCATGAAAGAGGCTTGACCAAACTGAAAAACAAAAGCTACCAATAAAAATCCCATTTCTCAATATTTTTCAGTATTTTCCAGTTGAGCGTACATGCATGTGTGCCTCAGCTGCAAATTTAATGACCTCAATAAATTATGAGGTTGGGATAATATGGCCCCTAGCGAGAAATAGAAACTATAAATTTTCTTGCCTTCTGCTGCACTTTTTCTCTTTCAATAGGGCAGCTGCTGGAGATGAAAGACTTGACAGGGAAGGCACAGTGTCCTATTAGCTCTAGACAGGGTTGGCAAAGCAGTGTTTCAAGTGATTCTCACCTCATGTGCATTTCTTTTTGCAGTAGGCTTTCGGTGAATCTGGTAGACTACCTGGAATCCTTATCCAATTGGTTTAAGAAACTGTACAGCCTGAAAATATACACAATGTGCCAACAATTTTTCTTGTTCTTCTCCCATTGATTTATAACTTGTCTTCCTCCAGTTACATGTTTATACGAGGTAGTTGTTTTTATGTAAATAGGATTCACCTTTAAATATTAATAATTTGCTTTTAGGTAAAATGGATGCAGGTTGATACAAATCAATGGTGGTATGCCTGCCCATACATTGGACCAAAGGTATTTCTTTGGTCCAATGTATAGACAGATATACCACTATTAACTAATCAAGGAGAGAAGCAACTTAGAACTGAGGAGAAATTTCCTGACAGTTAGAACAATCAATCAGTGGAATAGCTTGCCTCCAGAAGTTGTGAATACCCCAACACTGGAAGTCTTCAAGAAGATGTTGGATAGCTATTTGTCTGGAACGGTATAGGATTTCCTGCCTAGGCAGGGGGTTGGACTAGAAGACCTCCAAGGTCCCTTCCAACTCTGCTATTGTATTGTATTGTAACTTGTTGCCATCAGCTCTTGCCTCATCCCATTTCAACATGGTTAAAGTGTATTGTTGTTTGTTGCTCCTTTGCATTATAGTTCTCCAAATGTGGGTGTTTTTATTTTCTTTTGAGTAAATGGAGCCTTATTTTTTGTGTAATATTTGAGGCCCTTATTAAAATAATTTGATAAAATTTAAGAGACTATTTTACCTGGAGACTTTTAGATACTCTTTCTAAGAGCCTTATTGTGGTCCAGCATGCGTTCAGATAATGGATAAACCTGTACTTGGCTATTTACACAACCTTTTTTTTTTTTTTACAACTGTAAACCCTTTTACCAGGGTGACTGAATGGAGCTGAGCATTTACTGGCTGGATGCCCTTCCTGATGCCTATGTGGAGTTTGCAGCAGATATTTTCTCTTTGTGCCCTGATAGAGAAACATCTGTCACTACCTAGGACTGAACTCTCAACCTTCCGAGTGAGAGGCGAACATCTTCACCTCTAGACACCTGCACTAGAAATCTACTTTTACATCAATCTTAACTCTTTTTCTTGGCTATTGAAATTTAAACTGATGAGAAAGGCTACTCTCCATCTGTTTTAATTAGGAAGTAGGTCTGAAGACTTTTTCCTATCCTGTGGATGAAACCAGCTTACTTTAGCTCTCCATTTCAGAAGAAGTAGTGGATTTCTCTCTCCGCATATTTTGAGAACAGCTAGAATGCCTCAGAGGCAGAGTTGGTCATTTTCATATAAGCACCAGCACTTTCATAGAAGAATGCAAACAGAAGGTCCAGCGCCCACCTGGACTATGAATTGAGCTACATGCAGTCTATAAGGGGCATGGTGGCTCAGTGGCTAGGACACTGAGCTTGTCAATCAGAAAGGTCGGCAGTTCAGAGGTTTGAATCCCTAACACAGCATAATGGAGTGAGCCCCCATTACTTGTCCCAGCTTCTGCCAATCTAGAAGTTTGAAAGCACGTAAAAATGCAAGTAGAAAAATAGGGACCACCTTTGGTTCCATGCCTTCCATGCCAGCCATATGACCATGGAGATATCTTCGGACAGCGCTAGCTATTCGACTTTAAAATGGACATGAGCACTGCCCCCTAGAGTCAGGCATGACTAGCACATATGCACGAGGGGAACCTTTACCTTTACCTTTTACATGCAGTCTAGGGGAGAAAGCAACATCTTGAGAGGAGCCTCAACCAGCCTGACATGAAGGAATGGCATTTTGGGGTGTTATTTAAAAGAACTCTCCCATTTCAATTCATACAAGTTAACATTTTGGCTGCCTAGTCCTGGATCTGGGGTTGCAATGGGTTCCTTAGATTGTTTTAAATTAATCATAAGTCCAGCAAAACTGGCCTTTTTCTGCTAATACTTGCATTTTCTCTTTGGGATATCAGAATCTCTACCAGAGCAAGTCCATCTGCATTTGAAAGATAAGAGTCACTTTTTTGAAGGGAGCAAAGTCCACATTTTGGATAGGGAAGGACCACTGGTTTGAAAGAGGGATAAAAGAAGGTCATTTATGTTAACTTTGAGCATCCCTCTCTCAGCAGAAGAGGAGGGATAAGACACAACCTGTCATCAATTTATAACACAATCCTTTAGGCTATTCCAAGAAGATTCCACATCTCTGAGTCAGAAA
Source organism: Thamnophis sirtalis (assembly GCF_051295495.1). Lineage (NCBI taxonomy): Eukaryota > Metazoa > Chordata > Lepidosauria > Squamata > Natricidae > Thamnophis > Thamnophis sirtalis. The sequence continues at coordinate 87,447,032 of NW_028261383.1, read as the reverse complement.
AACAATTTATTACAGCCATAGACCAGAACAAATAAAGACACTCAATAAATATACGATTAAAGACTCTGAGGTCACAGATAAAACCACAAGTAATTAACAATGATTCTCAGAAAGTGTTAAGACCAGTTGACTGCAAAGAAAACACAATCTTTCCATTCCCCCTCCAACTAATCTAAACTGTCAATAACTCTACTTCTATCTCGCACACCATCCAATACAACTGATGAAGCTTCCAGGATAGGAAGCAAGACATCTCCTTCTTCTTCAAAAACATTAGTCCAGTTGCCCATTGTCCAGTTCTGATTGTAATCACCCATCAGAAATTATTGTGTGCAAATATTGGCTAAGATGAATGCTCAATTCATGAGAACTTTGAGAAATTTTTTTTTTGTGGAAGACCAAATGAAGTGACAGCTACCATGTGCTAGATATGGCCATAATGTGAAACTTTCTGATTACAGAAACTATTGCTGAAAGCTACTTTGTGAGAATAATAAATATTAATGTCCCTGGCCTGTCACTTTCTCAGAAAAGGAACAAATGGAGCACTTTGCAGAGCTCTTGCCAATCTCTTTGCTTGGCAAGAACTGTGGGACACAGCGACCCTATATATGTATATCTGTTCAAAAGATCTGCATTCAGTGGGGCTTGTTGGGAAAGTGAATTCCCTTTTATTCCATAGCAACACCTATAACATTAATCAACCAGGAATTCATGAGCGTCTCTGTTTTCTAGTCTATGAAAAGTCAGAATCATCACTCGTAATCTTCCAGGTTTCTCATCCGGTCCTTTATAAAATATAGGCAGCTTTATTTTGAAAATTCTTCTCCTTTCCTACAATTTTCATGGCTCAAAACTGGATGCTCATTTCAAAGCTGAAGTATGTGATAATTGGGCCATCTTCTGTGTCATTTCTGACCATCATAACCTCTCGTGTTTTTATTTTTTTTGCTTTAATCATCATGCAGAGTTCATGTGGCCTAAAAAAAAAGGCATAACACAGCAAATTACCAGTTAGAGTGGCAAATTTTCCTGATGTGATTGATTTAAAAAAAAACCCAAACAGAGGTAGCTGGCAGCTCTAACTGCATATGTGTATTAGCCTTGATTCTGCATGCTTTGTGCAAAGCTCGTTTCAGCTCTTTGAAGAATTATCTCCTGACAATCTCCTCCTTTTCTAATTTTATTTTATTCTCTCTTTTTTGGGGTAGGAAACAGAGAGAGCTTGGCAACATTAACCCAGCTTCTCAGGAGGCAAAGTTAACAGAAGGTGTAATCAGCCGGTGTGTTGGACAGATGGCTGAAGGATAACCTCCAGGGAAATGCTTACTAAAGAGGGAATACTGCCTTGGGAATTCTCCTACACGAGCTGATGCTTCCTGAAAAATAAACCCGGTGACACATTTTAGCAAGCAGGAAGGAGTGTAATATGTGATTTAAAATCCAGCAAAACGGTTTCCACCCAAACAGCTTTGTACTCTACTAATGGGTGAGCCCAGAAAACCCCATCTTGTGTTGCCTGTGGTACTTGCGCCCTCTAGTGGTTATTTATCGAATATGTCTAACTGCAATCTAATAAAACGGCTGCGATTTCACATATGCTGTTCACTCAGCATGATGGCCAAGCCAGATAATACGTATCAGCCCAAAATGTTGCACACATTGAAATGGAGGAACAAAGGGGTGTTAAGTTCATGACTCGTGCAATTTCTTGTAGTCTTTTACTACTGCTGTTCTCCAATCTGATCCTGAATTGGTAGAAAACTACATGGATCTAAAATATCTCTCTTCCCATTCAATTTGGATCAGGGGTAAAATTCAGCAGGTGCTGACAGGTTGTGGAGAACCGGTAGCGGAAATTTTGAGTAGTTCGGAGAATGGGCAAATACCACCTCTGGCTGATCCCAGAATAGGGCGGGAATGGGGATTTTGCAATATCCTTCCCCTGCCACGCTCACCAAGCCACACCCACAGAACCGGTAGTAAAAAAAAATTGAATTTCACCACTGATTTGAATGTATATTTCTCTCCCCAAAATGCTACTACTACTTTAACGCTGATACAGTGAAGGTTAATTTAAGATTATCTCATCCATAAACTGGAGAGATGGTCAAGACAACATGATGGAGATACGGGGGGGGGGGGGACATGTCATGGTTATGTAGAAGAGGGATGACCTTTTAGCTGCTTCCAACTAGAATCTAGAAACCAACTTTGAATTGGCTACATGGGATGGTTTTCTCTGCTCGTCGAAATAGTCTAGTTGAGTCTGAAGTTGCATGGACATTTTTATTTTTTATTCATTTTTATTTTACTTTGAGAATATATCAATATTTACCCTTTTTGGAACAAAAGCTAAAAATAATTAGAGATATACTGTGGGAGAAAAGCAAAATAGATCGCTTTGATTTACAGTTTTTTTTTTAAATGTATGAGGACCTGGATTAAATGGTCTCTTCTTTTTCCTTTCTGCCAGAATCTTCATCATTATTATCTATATGGTAAATAAATTCTTCTTCCTTTCCCCCTCTTCCTTTTCTTTATTATACATTTATACCATACATTTATATGTGTACATTTATACTCATGTTCATAAATAACCATTGTCCATGCAAAAGCAAATCCAAGATATTTATATAATATAAAAGATGCAGTAGAAAATAATGATTTATATCATTTACAGTAAAAAGGAATGGACAGTAATAAAGGAAGAAAAGAAAAGACATTTGCACTCAAAGTTCAAATGGCAAATATCTCAAAAAAAAAAAACACCTAAGCAGTAGGTACATAATGAATTTCATATCATAATGTAGACATCACTTTCTCATGAGTCCTGAACTGGAAGTGTTTGGGGAGCTGTCAATAAAAGGAATGTCTTCCTTCCTTCCTTCCTTCCTTCCTTCCTTCCTTCCTTCCTTCCTTCCTTCCTTCCTTCCTTCCTTCCTTCTGATACAGCATGGGTTGCACAGGTAAACCCACCAGTGGCTGGCCAGGTTAGGTGGTCTTAATAGAATGGACCTTATAAATTCATTTTAGTTTGGCTTTTAGTCCAGTGCCCTAGAGTCCCAAAGGTGACTTTTAGCTGCAGTGAACCTTCTCCCCCACATCCTCATATGTATTACAAATAGGGCTGAACTGTGTGGCAAGACCCTGTAAAGTGGAGCCACAGGAAGCCAGACGTGGGTGAGAGATAGAACAGAGAAGTTGCAGAAAACCGTTGGTATGAATATCTGCTTTTGTATTTTTCCAAGATGTACTTCCCTGTTCTGAACAGGGGTTTTTACGTTTTGTATGAATACGCCTCTTTAAACGCCCTCTGATTGACGAAGTTTGATTAAAGGTATAAAATCACTGCCCTGGGCGTAGCTCAGTTCAGTTCAGATTTTGGTGTGTGAACACGCTGAACTCGATGCATCCAATAAACCTGTTTCTCTTCCTTCGTGGTCTCAAGTCCTGATCTTTCGTAAGTAGATTACAAACCACAATCTGCTGCAACACTTCCTTCCTTCCTTCCTTCCTTCCTTCCTTCCTTCCTTCCTTCCTTCCTTCCTTCCTTCCTGCCTGCCTGCCTGCCTGCCTGCCTGCCTGCCTGCCTGCCTGCCTGCCTGCCTACCTACCTACCTACCTACCTACCTACCTCTTAACTGTAATTATTGATTGTTTTTGTTTTGTATTTGTTTTGTACTTGTTTTATTCTACACTAGCTGATAACCCAGTGTTGCCCAGGTATTTATTTATAGGAGGAAAATATCTGGGCCAAACATAATTTCTGTGTTGGATTTTCCCCCTTACCAGAGGAAGCCCCTTGTGGAGTACTGTGAAGCCATTTACTATGGCAACTCCACTGTGCTGTACAGTAGAAGCCATTTTATGGCAGTACATTAAAAGAGATTTTAAGGCACAACAGGCTGTATCTTAACAGAACACACACCCTGAGGAGTGTTAGGGGTGTCCTACCTCCACAGTATTTTTTTCCAGAGGGTAAGTCATCTGGGTACCAAGTTTGGTTGAAATTGTTTGAGACGTTCCAGATGTTATGCTGGAACACACACACACATATACACACACCCCCACACACACCAATAGATAGATGATAGATAGATAGATAGATAGATAGATAGATAGATAGATAGATAGATAGATAGATAGATAGATAGAGTGATAGATTATTGTTTAGAGCCAGTTTGGTGTAGTGGTTAAGGCATCAGGAAAAAAAAACTGGGAGACTGTGAGTTCTAGTCCCACTTTGAGCACAAAGCCAATTGGGTGATCTTGAGAAAGCGACTTTCTCTCTGCCCTAAACAAGAGGCAACAGCAATCCACATCTGGAGAACCTTTCACAGAAAACTGCAGACTTGTCCAGGTAGTATCTGAGAATTGGACATAATTGAACAGAAGAAAAAGAAGTATATTATTGCTTTATTGTTGTGTTGGCTACAGCAATTGCTTTTATGCACAGGTTAGGATTAATTGGCTTGACTTTATGAAGTCCTAATATTTTTTTTAGGTGATAATTCCCTTTAAGTTATTCCTTGATAATAATTAATGTTCACATATCTAGAGAAATATCTTCTGGTCAAAAAATAAATGTAGAAGGCCCTGAATATATGTATTAAGGCCTCACCCAATACAGAAACTGCCCGGAAACTATTTTTTAAGGATGATCCCAAATGCAGAAATTTGCTCATAAAGTGTTCCATCCTTCTCTTTTTCCTTACAAAAAGATCCCTGTGAGGTCAATTGTACTAACCCAAATCAATGCAATGAGTGACTATGAGGGACTGGGATTTCTTTTTCTGATTTCTTCTCCCAAACCATAACTATGAGCCATGTTGGTGCAGTACTGCAGGCTACTTCTGCTGCCTGCCGGCTGCCTGCAATTTGGCAGTTTAAATCTCACCAGGCTCACAGTTGACTCAGCCTTCCAGCCTTCCGAGGTGGGTAAAATGAGGACTCAAATTGTTGGGGGCAATATACTGACTCTGTAAACCAATTAGAGAGGGCTGTGAAGCACTGTGAAGCAGTATAAAAGTCTAAGTGCTATTGCTACTGCTACTGCACCACACAAGCTTTCGTACGAAGTGTCAGAAACCACTATTTCATATACATGATGAATTTTAGCTCAGTAAGAAAGTCTCAAGGCTGAATTTTCATCCCTGTAGGCTCAGAGATACTATTTGGTATTTCTGATGGGTGGAAAAATTGCCTGCAAGATTCAATTTGAGAATAATCCTGTCAAAACACCCTGTGGAATGTAAAGCTGAATTGATGCAACCCCATTATTACATAGCTTCTGATGCATCTCAAAATTAGGTGGATTTTTCAAATGTTTATATAATATTGTCATCAAATCAAATTATACATTCAGATGAGATGAGTACTTTGTACTTTGTCCCTACCACAAGTTATTTGTTTTCTGAATTAGTATTACCTTTTACCTAATCATTTCTTTTATGCTGGAGATCAATCTACATGGTATCTAAGAGTTGACAATGACTTGATGGCACGTAATCCATCAATCAATAAATCATCCATTCCTTAGTCTAATTCTTAGATTTCCACTCCTTCTTTTTGTCTGTTTGTCTGATTAGGATTGATTGACTACAAATATTTTGAAAGAAGACTGAAACAATGTAGGAGCTGAAACATTTCCTCTTTTCCTTATTACTGAGGACTATTCCACCAAGATGTCCCACCACTTCCTAATTTTCTAATTGCAGATACGAATTATGTGATAAACCTCTTTGGTAATTACATTCACCTTCCATTTCTTACACAGGCCACTTTTAACTTTTAGTTCAATCAAAACCTTCTTATGTATCCAGAATGATTTCCTAAGCCGTCTCTCATTTGTTTCCCATTGAAAACATAACTGTCATTCTTCCCAAATTCCTATGTGATCTAACTCTGTTGTCTGAGCAATCCAATACAACACAGAAATAATGAGTTTTTTAAAATTATTTTTACATGTGTGCAATATGGAACAATAGGAATGTTATATACAGTAAAACAGAATGTGCATCTATTATGTTCCTATGGAAGGTTCCCAAACCTTCAGTCCCATCCAGCTTTATCTGATAGAGGTTTCAGGATCAAATAGTAAGCAAAAAAGGAGAAGGGAAGGAAATGACCTGTCTCTCCCATCCTGAGCAGTTGTTACCGTGTTTTGCTATTTTGAGCAGATTCAGTGAGAACTATTGTTAATTTCCTTATTTCAACCAAACATGATTTTTTTCTTTAAATGTGATTCCTTAGAACTCCTTAAAAACCATATTCCTTGTGGTGCAATTTCTTTATATGTATTTATCTCCTTTTTAAATTTAAACAGCTTTACCAGTATATCTCTCTGTCTGTCTGTCTATCACTCTCTCTCTTTATCACCTATCTATCTATCAATCTATCAATCTATCAATCTATCAATCTATCTATCTATCTATCTATCTATCTATCTATCATCCATTCCTATTGCTATCTCTCTATATCACCCATTCATCCATCACTAACTCTCTCTCTCATATCTCTCTCTCTCTCTCTCTCTCTCTCTCTCTCTCTCTCTCTCTCTCTCTCTCTCTCTCTTTCTTTCTATCATCTATCTATCCATCATCAATAAATCTATCTCCTGGTAAACCATGTAAATGTTTATTAATGATGGAGGAACATAGGAACTAGTGTATTGCTGGACCTATTTTAAAACAGAAATGACTTGACTCCTCTTGAACTCAAGGAGGATAATCTTCACCAAATCAATAGAAATAGATCAGCAATCTTCACCATCACCTTAGATAGGGAAAGTGCTGCATTATGATGACTGTGTTCCTTTTTTCTTAAATCCTCCTCAGTACATCCCTAGCAGGACTATTGACAAGCTCCCCTACAAACACTGAGCTCTTAAGCTGCTCCTTAAGCAAGATATTAAAGGATTTACCAAAGCTCTAAATGAAAGCCATACTAACTGGATTAAATGCTAACATGGATTTAGACTTTCGGTTGGATTAACTCCAATCAATCCAAGTAGGGGGTCCTCCCCCCCCACTTCTTTCTTTCTTTCTTTCTTTCTTTCTTTCTTTCTTTCTTTCTTTCTTTCTTTCTTTCTTTCTTTCTTTCTTTCTTTCCATATCTGGACTAGACTTTTAAAACTTTCTAGATCATCTGCTATTGTATTGCATTGTATTTGTTTAGAAGTAGCAATCTGTTGTAGGTAATATGAGACTTAACAATATTTTAATAACCATTGTAATATAATTGCTCATCACATGTTCCTGCAATAATGTTTTGTAAATTCATGATATTCTGGTAGTATTCTCCATGGTAACTGTTGAGATAAATCTTTTTGATTTATCTATTCAGATAAATTCAGTAAGATTATAGTGGAGGTGAGAATATGACATAAATATTGCAACAGGAGGCCTGAAATATTTCAAGGATCCCTTCCTGTATCATGTATACCAAGTTTCTGCCTCCTTATGTCATTTCCAGAAAGCTGCAACCAATCCCAATTCCCTGGACAAAGTATTATTATTTGCACATATGTCTTTGGAATAAAAAGGTAAATATTAAAACAAAATACAGAAAAGAAGTTTAGGAACTTTTGAAACATGGTAGACCTGGAAGCAGAAGGCTATGTGGCTTTTTATTATTGACTTTCCATTGCTTCCCACCATTTTACTATGTGCTTTCTTTTCAAGCAATTGAACAAATGTGCAAAAATAGAAATAAATTACATTTAATTATATTTTTTTCAATTTTTCAGTTCCCTTTCCTTTCATTGAGAAACATCTACAAAAAAAATACCCTTCCTGGTTTTCTTTGTCTTTGTCTTGGTCACCTGCAGTTAATTGCCATAGATTTGATTATTATTCTTGATAATAAATCCTTCTATTTTCTACTAGAGAATAGAATGTCAATATTTTACATTTTGTTTACTTCCATTATTTCACACTTCCCCCCTGGCTTCCTTGATCAGCAGTCAATGTTCATTCATTTGTAACATGAATTTTACTTGCAGTCCTGACTGCGTGAAAAAGGAAAACTTTTTTCCCAGCTGTCTGGTTTCTTATATATTACCTTAGTGGGTGTTGCCATTAATTCTTCTGGTTCTCTTAAATCATAGGACTGAAAAACCCTATGCATCCAAAATACACCGCTGGCAGATTAGAAGGAAGAACCTTCTACACTACTAATGGCTACTCCATTTCTTTTCCTTCGCTCATCTGACAACATACACAGATCTTTTCAACTCTGTACCACTGCATCTTTAATATTCCCAAATACAACCTCCCCCCACCCTATTTTCATTTCTATCCAGGCATTGGAAGGGCTTCCAAAATTTTATAATTAGCTTATATTTTAACTCTGATCAAATAGATTGACTTTTTATTCCTTCCTTGTCCTTTAATCTTTCATTCATCAAATTTCTGCCATAGGATCTTTGCCCAGATCATTTTGCTATGATGCCCTATAAAACCCAACTAGGACTGCCTCTACTGGCAGTCAAATGAACAAATGAAGCTAAGACCAGGGTCCTCCATTTTCCCAAACCAAGGAGTCTATGAAATACCATGCAAAATCTGCCCTGCAACATACATAGGATAAACGAACAGGAGAATAAATGCATGCATTGCAGAACACAAGAACGCAGAAAGAAACAAAAAGAAATAACTTCCTCCCTTTTCCAGCACCTTAAAGCTACAGGACATGAAATTAATTTTGAAGGAACCAGGTTAATCTCTAAAACTGAATACTTCAACAAAAGAATAATTATGGAAGCTATAGAAATAGAGAAACACTCCCACAACATGAATAAATGTGACTATTCCTCCTGCCTACCAGACATCTGGAAACCAGCCCTAATCAACAAATGAGCCCCACCCACCACCCAGGCCATTACAACATGAAACAACAATGGACACACGGCCAGCACCAATCAGCACCAATCTACCAATCATGATACAACCACACAACCAATCATTCCACTTACTGAAACAATGCCAGCAATCCACACACACCCCACCAAGATCTATAGGAAGATGGCAGCTCCGACCATGCTTTAAGCCCAAAACCCAGCCTGAAGATGGCGAGTGAAATGTTGCCAAGACAATCTCAATCTTACACGGGGAAAAGACCTGAATACAACAAGACCAGCAGATAGATAGAGAGATGATAGATAGATAGATAGATAGATAGATAGATAGATAGATAGATAGACATAGACATAGACATAGACAGATAGACAGATAGACAGATAGACAGATAGACAGATAGACAGATAGACAGATAGACAGATAGAGATAGAGATAGATGGATAGATGGATAGATGGATAGATGGATAGATGGATAGATGATATAGATAGATATAGATATAGATATAGATATAGATATAGATATAGATATAGATATAGATATAGATATAGATATAGATATAGATATAGATATAGATATAGATATAGATATAGATATAGATATAGATATAGATATAGATATAGATAAAGGTATAGGTATAGGTATAGGTAGATGTAGATGTAGATGTAGATGTAGATGTAGATGTAGATGTAGATGTAGATGTAGATGTAGATGTAGATGTAGATGTAGATGTAGATGTAGATGTAGATATAGATATAGATATAGATTGGAAAGCAGAGGGACAGCTTACTTTTAATACTTTATTGGGACAGGGGAGAGAGCTCAACAATCTGTCCCTCCCAGATTTTTGTTTACTGAAGAAATGTAGCTTTCTGTGGAAGGGAGGGAAGATGTTAAGCAAGGGAAAGTTTTGGGAAGCTCATCCTGCAGTTGCCTTTTATGCAAAGATAGGCTTCCCAATGCCATGCAAGAGAGAGAAGATCCTTGCAGTCTCCCCATGGCCAACTGATAAGGAGTCAGCTGATCAGCACAGAAAGCTCTGAAAGATTAGAGAACTGGTATTTTTTTTGCCCCAGAAAGGCAAGGAAGCAGGGCAGGGGCAGAATTAGGAAAGCCAGGTGTGACCCCCTTTGTTTCTCCCTGGCAAAACAGCTGTGCAGTGGGCGTGCTTCAGATGAGCTTGTGCCTGTGTAAGGCTTCCTAGGATACTCCCCACCAGCCTGAGCCCTGCTTAACAACCCCTGCATTTAATGAATGCATTAGCAGAGCAGTTTGTTTAACTTTGTTCCAATTTTTAACTCTACGGGCAGGCTCCACTAAGATCATAACTTAAAAGACTATCTGTACTAGCTTTTCAGTAACTTACACAGTGCAAATACCCCATTTCTCCAACTCTCTAGCTACTTCTGATGCTACCTCATCTAATTCTAAGGCTAGCTTTACACTACTGTTCTTAGATGAGCCCATTTTTAAAAGTTAAAGTAATTTAAAACAGGGTTTGAATTCAAAGGAATGCTTGCATGATTTATTTATGCGAAAAAAATATATATTACCTCCATACAACATTATAGAAGATTTTGATAAGTCCTAGATTTCCAATATTAATTGAATCCTATCTTACAGAGTTCTCCCTGAGCTGAAACTTACTTCTTGCAGTGAAAAAGTTGGGTATAAAAGGCACACACAAGCTTTTAGTATGTCTGCTTTCATTTAGACATGTGAAATGTTCTTTTCAAGAATTCTGTAAGATCTGATGCTTTGGCATTTTTATATCATGGTGTTGTCACATCCCTTTTAAATCATGCCTTAAAATAAAGGACATTTTCCAGCCCTGTGGCCTACCATGAGATTAACAAGGACAAAGAGATACAAAGAATAGAACCAAGCTTGAGCTAAAGGAGGTATAAGCGGACAATGTTTGACAGTTGACAATGGAAAGAGTGCTTGAGAGGCTGAATCAAATAGCTTTTTTTTAAAGCCTTATATAAAATGTGCATAAATAGCAAAAACAAACATAAATCACAATTTTAATGTAAAAATTCTACATGGGGATGTTCAAAGCCAACCTTTGTTTCACTGAAAATGATATCATGAAAAAATATGGCCTAATTAATTTCATGAAAAAGTTCAGTAATAACAAAACATAGACTAAGACTTGGTAGAACACCCATGAAGTTTTTGGAAAACAATATTCAGAGGCTGCGATGTGTCTATAAGATTATAGGAAGTTGTTGTGTTGTGTGAAACTCTATGGAAATGAAAGTTGGGCACTGAAGAAGTAGGACAGGAGGAATGTTGATGCATTTGAATTTGGGTATTGGAGATTCTCCTGAGAAATACCACATACAGCCAAGAAACAAACAAATAGTTCATTGAACAGAACAACTCAGAATTTTCATTTGAGGCACAAATGACCAGGCTCAAATTATCCTATTTTGGTCACCTTATGCAAATACCAGTGACGTGCAGTCAGGTGAGGGAAGTGAGGCATAGCCTCGGAGCTCTCATCATGAAAAGAAAAAAAAAGGTAAAAGGAAAAAATAAATTAAATGCTTGTATTTCGGTTTCAGTTTCGGTTTCATTTTATTTATATGCCGCCCTATTCCTAGCGGGACTCAGGGCGGCGCACAAACCCAAGGAGGGAAAGGGAAACACAAAAACTACAAATACAAGCATTTAAAAATAACCAACAGCCACACAAATTGAGAGGGGAAGGGAACTCATCAACCCCAGGCCTGCCGACACAGCCAGGTTTTAATGGCTTTTCAGAAGGCTTGCAGAGAGGTGAGGGTCCGAATCTCTGCGGGGAGTTCATTCCAAAGGGCCGGAGCTGCCACAGAGAAGGCCCTCCCCCGGGTAGTAGCCAGATGGCATTGGCTGGTAAACGGAACCCGAAGGAGGCCAGCCCTGTGTGATCTAATAGATCTTTGGGAGGTTATCTACTTATCTGTACCATAAAGTTATTTTCCATTTAACTTCACCAGTTTTACATTATTTATTATTACAATTACAGAATTTTCACATTTACCATTCAACTAGTCAGGCGAGAGCTTGCGGTGAGGCTGCAGCAAGCTCAGCCTCTTAGGTGAGAACTGAGTTGAGGCTGAGCTAGCTGCTGCCTCACTGTGGATGACTCTGGTTAACTGTTTAAAAAAGCCTCTAAAAAGCGCCCTCTACTATGAGGCAGGAGAACTGCATGCCTCACCTAGTCTGACTTTTTAGACGTTTTATGATCGCTATGTGTGGAATATGTTTCTTGTGCTGAGCAATCATAAAACACCTAAAAATTCAGACTAGGTGAGGCACACAGTTCTCCTGCCTCATAGTAGATTGCGCTCGTTCTTCCTGTGACTCAGCGGCAGCAGAGTAAGTGACAGCCCATTTGCAAGGTGCTTTACAAAGAGAAGGAAGTGAGGGCGGGGCTTCTTCAGAGGACCTGAGGCAAGAGCAGAATTGAAGTCCTCTCTGAAACAGCTGGAAAAGGTATGTGTGGGTTGGAAGGAGGGGGAGGAATTCAAACTTCATCCTCCTGGTGCTGTGCGGGACTTTGGGCAAAGGCTGGAGGGAAGGACCCTGGTCACTTGTGATCTCCCTCCCCAAGTGTAGTTTGATTGCAGGCAGAGCCACGTTGCCTTTTCAAACCTGTAAGCAGTGATGCTGAGCTGGATTTTTACATAGTGGATCCCTCTGGGGTGGGGGGAAAGTGTGTGTGCTACAGCATGGCTCTTTGCCTGGCTTCCTGACTCCTCCTGTGGTCTCCTCAGTGCTCGCTGGTGCTCTCCCTCCCCAAGTGTAGTGACTTCCTCCTCAGGCCCCCATCCATTTCTCTCTCTCACACACACACAGCTGGATAAAACTATATAAAAATCCAGCCCAGCTTCACTGATTACAAGTTTGAAAAGGCAATGTGGCTCTGCCTGTGATCAAACTACACTTGAGGAGGGAGAGCACAAGCAAGCACTGAGGAGACCACAGGAGAAGCCAGGAAGCCAGGCAAAGAGCCATCCTGTAGCACACACACTTTCCCCCAGCCTCTTTCTTTTGGAAGGCTCGGATCGGCTCCCCTCCAGCTTCTCGGCCTTTCCTCTCACCCCAGCCTGCCAGTATAAGTTGAGTGGGTGGGCTTTATTGCATTCCAGGCATTTCCCACCTAGACAGCAAGCTGCATTTGCAATGGGGGAGGTTTTAGGGAAGGTAGCAGGGGAATGGGGGGGATGGCAGAGGAGCTGCTTTCAAGCCATTGGAAAAGATATCCAATCCAACTTGTGTGTGTGTGTGTGTGTGTGTGTGTGTGTGTGTGTTTGAAAGAGAGTGAGTGAGAGAGGGAAGGGGGTAGGAGAGATAGTCCAATCCAACTTCTGTGTGTGTGTGTTTGAGAAAGGGGGGAGGGAGGGAGAGAGGGAGGAAGGAGGGGAAGAGAGAAGAAAAAGAAAAGAAAGAAGGAAACTTCTTTCATAAAGAAGAAAAACAAATGCTATCGCTTTAAATCGGAACTGAGCATGCCTGGCTGTGGAATTCTGGGAGTTGAAGTCCACAAGTCTAAAAAATTTGAAACCCACCACTATGTCAGTGCCTCACCAGCCATAAACCTCACCACACGTCACTGGCAAAGACCTAGCTCTCTAGAGAAGGGTCTAATGGTGGGGTGGGGCGGGAGAGAAGAGGACAACCAACAGTAAGGTGGATAGACTGATTTACAGTGTTGATAGGTGCAACATTGGAAGATCTGAACCAGGCTAAGATCAAATTGTCACAGAAAGAATCTACCTATATGGTCATTAAAAGTTGACACTGACTTGATAAGAAATCAATCAATTAATCACTGCAATTCTTCCATTGTCCATGCAAACCTAGATTTCACTTACCCACACACATAAACATTGTTGTATTTGGAGTCGTCTGTACAAGTTCTAATGACCACTTCTCAAAAAAGAAATTGTAGACCTTGAAAATATACCCCTGAAAAGCAAGCATAATGATAGACTATTAGCTCAATCATTATTGCTAAGGTGTTCTATTTCAATTTAAGAAGATGGCAGATGGGTTATGGGAAGAAGAGATATTTGCTTATAATCTTTTAGCAGGTAAAGAGTTATCAAATATATTTTGTGCCGAAGATGGGAAATAAATTCTTTATATATTTTCTTTTTCTTAATTTTTTTCTTTTTCTTTCTTTGTATATTTTTTTTATTCTTTATTTTTATTTCTCCTTTCTTGGAGTTTAATCGTGTTTGCTTTTACTATTGTAATTAAAATCTTCAATAAAAATTATGTAAAAATACAAATATACATATTTGTATGAAAAACAGCTTTAGCTTTATATGCTATACTTCCCATCACATTTTAATTAAGGAAAATGAATGCCTAATAATATAAACAAAAGACCAATATGTTATAAATAATTATTTTATAAAAATGAAGAATGCCATCAATTCCGATTAAGAATTTTGAACCAAGAAATCATTCAGGACAAATATTGAATATCGTGTATGTTTGACTCAAGCTGCAATATTGTGGATGATTAGTGTACAAAGCATTATTTTTTTCACCATCTGTAATTATTTACATAACTTTATTGGCATTATTTACACAATTTCTTTCAATGACACATTGCTATGAATTTGCATATAAATTGAAGGTAAGATGCTCATGATAAATGAAGCTATGAATTTAGCAATTTCTCTAAACTGGAGGAAGGGAGGGAAAGCAAGAAAGACAAATAATCAATTCAGGGTTTGGGCCGGGCAGATAATAGATGGCTAGATCAGGACTGAAACTTTTTAAATATATTTTGTCCATTTAAACTGACTTGCCAGCATGAGAAGAACTTCAGTCTGAGACAGACAAGTGAAGACAATCTCAACTTTGAACTGTATGTCATATTTTTGACAGGTGATGCTCTTACATACTTCAAAGATCTCACAGTAGATAAATAAAAGTTTTCACTAGACAAAAATTGGAATGTTTTGTCAACTCATGCTCCATTTCTGTGAACAAAATTCCCATTGCACAGATGCTGGAGCAATGATTCTATATGTATGGTGGTATGCTCATCTGGATGCCAAACTTGGATGATTAAAGAGAAGAAACATTTTGAGAGAAGTCTCTAAGCCTCAGAATATCTTGACTGTTTTGATTTTGGCAGGCTTTAAGTATGATCTCTTTTAAACATGTCAAAGAGCTGGTGTCAAAAGATTAGCTGATCTTACACAGGGGACCATTCACAATTTCATACATGGGCCTGAGCTGAAGATTTGAAAATAAAAGTTGAACGATTATGGCAGTGGAGTTCCCAGGGGTTATCAATACACTGAATGCCATACCAAAAAGCCCTGGATGACACTTAGAAAACCGTGCATTGACAACATTTTAATGTTGAAATGATAAACCAAGGCCAGCACTTCAGGAATATGAAAGAAAAGTTGTTTACCCATCACAAATATCTAAAAATTGAAAAAAGAAATAATGATCTGTTATTACAAATCAAGTCCAACAATAAGAGTATAGCTCAAAAAATGGACAGAACATTTAACATAAGAAGTAACAGAACAGAGGCTAGCAGATCAATATTGATTTATAATATGAAATAAATGTTCATAGAAACAGAATAGGGAGAATTGAAAAGATCTACTCAGGACAAAGAAATCAAACTTTTGCCATAAGAAACTCAGGCTGTAGAGGCAAGTCAAAGACAGTCAGCAATAGCCTAGCATAGCTTTTGAATATCTTTCATTTCCAAACCAGGCACTCTTCTCCTTTGTCTTATCCTCAAAAAGAACAAAGCTCTATACTTAAAAAAGAAGAGGAATTGAAAAAAGAGCATCTAGAACAATACAAAAATAACAGAATAAGGTTGCCTGCATTGAACTTTGATCCAAAGAAACAACTAGCACAAATATTAAAACATGCCAATACTGTAACATCAAATATAAGGACCAGCTCAAAAAACAACCAAGTAATGCACAACATGGCCAAAGTTATTACTGAATATTTTGAATGTAAAAATCAATTACCAAGAAAAACCAAACAATGCACCACAAAAATGGAAGATAAGGTTGGAAATTAAGATCTGCATGCTAAGATCGGATGCAAGCAAGATAAAACTAATGAAATAAAAGTTGAAGAATACAAAGATCAAAGTACACATGATCAAGAAATATTCCCTAGAAAAAAATGATCAAGGAAATACTGAAAATAAAGCAGCAAAGGAATCAAGATTCCCTATGGACATAACAACAAAAGTCCAGACCAGGGTGTCAAACTGACAGCCCGTGGGCCAGATGTGGCACACACAGGCCACATGAAGGGGAGGTAAAATCACAAAATGTCAGGAGAATGCCAACATGATGCTGCAAGTTTGACACCCATTGTCTAGAGGATGGTGATCACTATAAATACATGGACATTCTTAAGTTGACATCGTCAAGCACACTGACATCAAGAAGGTTAGAAATGAATGTATTACAAAACTGAAAAATATCTTAAAGTTCAAACTCAATGGAGGAAATATCATGAAGATAGTTAACATCTGAGCAATTTCAGTTATTAGTAAAACAGCTGGAATAGTAGACTAGTGTCAAGCAGAACTAAAAGCCCTGGCTAGAAAGCCCAGAAAAATAATAACAATGAAACATACCCTTCATTTATGCAAAAATGTTGATCGACTTTACTTACCAAGGGGCATACTATAGGTCGGCATGGAATGTTGCAAGTACAGCAGATGGTTGAAGAAAGAAAAGAGACATTGGAAGAAGGGCAGTGAAGGAGATGCCCTGAAGCTAGTACACATATCCTGAGTATTGGAAAACCCAAACTGGCTACAAGAAAGACAAAATGAAGAATAGAAACATGTTGTAAAACATGGCCAATGCATGAAAAAAAGTAGCATGCAAAGCAGATAACAATAGCAATGGCCAATATCAGAAAAAAATGAAGATAGAGAGAGGGGGCTAATTTTTGTTTGTACAAGACTAAGCCTTAAGAACAAATGCATACAAAACAAGAATTGAGAAGACAACCACAGACAACAATTGCCACCTCTGCAAAGAAGCTGAAGACACAGTGGATTATCTAATTAGCTAATGCAAGAAATTGAACAAACTGCAGTCAATAGTATGATAAAATAGCAACAAAGGTCCATTATAATATTCAGAAGTATCGTCTAATATCATTGCTCAGTGAATATTTCCCCAATTTCATGTGTCTTTAAGAGTTTAAGGACTTTTAATCTTTTAATTCTTTAATGGTAAAAACTGAAAAACCAAACTGTAACCAATCTGTCTACGATGTCTGCACATTGTATACTATAGTTTCAGTTCACAGTGGGTGACATGAGGCCTGGCACTGACTCACAGGCACTCACCATATAGGTAGGAAATGCTCTAGAAACACCTGTTTTCATTCACAAAAGCTTAACATGATTATATCTTCCGAGTGTGAATATTTTTCACAAAGATATTAGAATTGCATGTCAAATACTGCAAAACAACAGTAGCTAGTTATCAGTGTATCCATATGTAAGTCACATATCAAGTGAGCTCAAATGTGCAATATTCAAAAAGAGATTAATGGACCATCTGGACATTTGTGGACTATGTAATATCATAATTCAAAAGAGAGGCTTTGTGCATACATTTCTTTGGGATCAAATCCTCAGAAGCCCTTCCAAATGTTCCGAGCGTTCTGAGATACAAAGAGAATTTTAGAATTTCATCGTGAAATAGCGAAAGGAACACATTGTCATTTGTTTGCTTTTTTCCCCTTCTCAGATTTTTCTGAGTATCTCCTAACCCAATTCTGTCATTCTTGCCTACCCCTTGTGAAATACAATTCAGTGCAGCAGCAGACGGCTAGGGCCATTGTTCTGGCTTAACTAAAATGGGGACAGAAATGTGTGAACAATGGTCAGGTAGAGTTCAGAAAAATGATCCCCGAGCAAATAATACTTTTCTGTCATTCTTTTCTACTGTGTTGGAGCTTCTCTGTCAGCCTTGAATTAGAATACGTAATTTGGCGTGGGCCAATGTATTTTTACAAGTCAGCCAAAGCTACCATTGTATTACCCATTTTCTTTGCCAAGGTGATACTTTAACTTTTATTCTTAATGAAAATGAATGTATTTTTTTTAAAAATTCAACAATGAAGTATTTTGGAAAAGAAACAGAAAGAACAAATTGCCCAAAGTAGTTTTCTGAAACTGAATAATTGTACATCCAGGATTAAAGAGGGCAATCAGTTATTGGTCCAAATGAGAACTGGACATACATGGAAATTCTGCCCCAACAAAAGCTAACTTGGCTGCATTGAAGGACATTGGCTACCCAAGGCAAGGTACAGACTGTAGAGTTATTCACATCAGGGCACAGAGGCTACATATATTCAATGCCTTTGTTAAAAATAAGAGACCATTGTAGAAAAGTTCAGTGCTCCCTGCCTCAGGGCATCTACACTATAAATGTGCTAATGTAGGATGTAACCAATGTACTGTTGTGTTAAAGCAACAAGCATCAATGAGACAAAACAACTACTTCCATTAATTTGTGCTTTGTAGTTGGGTGTTTAACAATTTAATTATCTGTAATTGGCTGGGGGAGAACTCCAATCCAATAAATGTTGCTATTAATTATTAAGTATTGGCTTTTATCCATGGAAGGCTATTACAACCTATCAACTACTAAAAAAACCACTATTTTTGTGGCGTAGTGGTTAAGGCATTAGTCTAGAACTAGGGATGGGTTCCTGCCAGTTCTAACCTCTATAGAAGAGGTTCCACAAATCTACAGTGCTGTTTAGAATCGGTTCCAGCTCCCTCCCCCCACCCGTCCGCACATCATCAAGATGAAGAGAGAGAGGAGGAAATCTGGGAGTTGAAGTCCACAAGTCTTAAATCTGTCAAGTTTGAACACCCCTAGTTTTATTTCTAAAGGGTTAGGGGTTCGAAGGTCTTGTAACTTGACAGCTTTAAGACTTGCACATTTCAATGCCAGAGTTTCTGAGGCAACATTTTGGTTGCTAAGCAAGAATGTTGTTAAGTGAGTTTCACCACATTTTACAAGTTGGCCATGCCCACCCAGTCACATGGCCAGCAAGCCACTCCCACCCAGTCACATGGCCGGCAAGTCACTCCCACAAAACAGGCCACACCTACAAGAAGAGGTTCTAAAAAAATTTGAAACCTACCACTGTCTAGGACCCAGGAGACTGTGAGTGATGGTCCCATCTTTGGCATAAAGCCAGTGGGTCAATCACACTTTTTCACCCCAAAGAAGAAGAGGTGAAGGGAAAACATGTTAGTCAAGGATTCAGAGATAAAGTACAGATGTGTTGATAAAGTTTTTTTAAGAGGAAGGATAAAGATATTGCTAGAGAAGATTGTCCACTCTAGCATGTAACCTTTTGCCTCTCAAAATTTTAAATTAGAACAATGTTAGCTAGGACTTCTGGGAATTGTAGTTCTGCTGTATTTAGCTGTAGTCTATTTAACTACAGAAGGCTGGAAGAACGAGTAAACAAAAAGAAAGAAATGGCTTAGTAGTTTGGTTCAAAGTATGATTTGTGCATATGTAATTAAACAATGATGCTAGAATTTTGTCACCTAAATAAATTACATTCTGCTAATTGCATTAGCATATGATAAATCAGTAGAGATTCATAGCCACATGAGTTGTCTAAGAAAAAATAGCCAAACCTTTTGCCATTATAATTGTAGCTTCCTCTATTTAGAAAAATCAGCAACTCCAAACTTCACAGAGAACCAGAGGAAACGGAATCAGGGTTTCCCAAAAAAAGAAAAAGAAGTTCAAAAGAGTTACAAAATTAGATACTGTGGTTTGCATCCATCTATGGGACAAGCATTCTTCTAAACAAAATTTGGAATAGCTCAAAACTGATTGGAGCAAAGGAGGCATAGATCAAAGGAGGCATTGCCATAGATCAAAGCAGAGTTGGGGGAAGTTTTAATTACAGTAGTCTTCTCAGTGCCATAGTGCCACAAGAGTTATAATTTTACTTGGGCTGGTTCATTTTCTATTTATATTCGTTCTGGCTGCTACTCTAGTCCAGCTGCTACATTAATATTGTTCTGTGCAAAATGAACAATTTACTAGGAATCTCTATTAAAAGATATCTCTTGGATAAGGCAGTCAAGTCCCTTTTAGAAAAGGCCGTTTCAGCAGAGCTGAGCCATACATTCCCCTCTGAATAGCTATCCCTGGTGGCTGACACCTAATTTAAAATGCATTACATTCTCTAATCCATTATTTAAGGCTAAACTTGACTCGATGGACAGCAGTGTACTAAAAAACAAATTGAAAGAAGGGGCACAAACTTCTCTCAGTGCATACTAATATTCTAGTAAGTAACTATACTGCAACAACACATTCAGAAGAAGAAAGCCAAGTTTACCAATAGGCGGTCAACATAAAGGTGGCTGGTATTAATGCCTTCTTATCTGTCTTTATGGAATCTTAACAAACATTCTTTTTTCAGCAAGAAAAAGAAGACAGTTTGCTCCAGAAGTCGATTTTTAAAAACTACTACTTAGCATTCCTCCAATTTGCAATGATAGTATTCTTGGATACTGTAGAATGTTGATGCAGCTACACAAGCAAATGTCCTACTGATAACATGGGAATCACATGATTGAGAGTCCTTTCAAAATGGGTATTCAAAGGTATCTCCTGCCATCCTTTGGAAATATTTGGAAGACTATTTTATAGCTTTTTGTGTGTTGTGTATGCATGTTTGTAATGACTTTAAAAATGCAATCCACAAGGATGCATCTCTTTCTTATCCCTCCCATCCTCATTTAAAAAAAATTAGGTGGACATAGGGTACTTCCACATAACACAATTTTTACCCTCCAACCCCCTCTAAAGTTGACTTGCTGTGAGTTTCAAAGCTGGAGAAAGCATAGGCTAAATATAATATATGGAGAGTCCCATATACTTCTCACAATTTCTGATACTATAAATCCCAGCATAATGTAGTAGAGGAGTATAGATATGATGCTGATAAGAAGAACTATTTTGTAAAAAAAAAAACAACTCAGTCAAGAGAAAGAAAAAAATGTGACGAAGAAACTCCAAAGTAAGCTTGCTTAGTTTGCTTAGTAAAAGACGGGGCAGAGGGATATTTAGGCAGGCTTTCAAATTACAATACAATACAATAGCAGAGTTGGAAGGGACCTTGGAGGTCTTCTAGTCCAACCCCCGGCCTAGGCAGGAAACCCTATACCATTTCAGACAAATGGCTATCTAACATCTTCTTAAAGACTTCCAATGTTGGGGCATTCACAACTTCTGGAGGCAAGTTGTTCCACTGATTAATTGTTCTAACTGTCAGGAAATGTCTCCTCTGTTCTAAGTTGCTTCTCTCCTTGATTAGTTTCCACCCATTGCTTCTTGTTCTACACTCAGGTGCCTTGGAGAATAGTTTGACTCCCTCTTCTTTGTGGCAACCCCTGAGATATTGGAACACTGCTATCATGTCTCCCTAGTCCGTTTCATTAAACTAGACATACCCAGTTCCTGCAACCGTTCTTCATATGTTTTAGTCTCCAGTCCCCTAATCATCTTTGTTGCTCTTCTCTGCACTCTTTCTGGAGTCTCCACATCTTTTCTACATTGTGGCAACCAAAACTGAATGCAGTATTCCAAGTGTGGCCTTACCAAGGCATTATAAAGTGGTATTAACACTTCACGTGATCTTGATTCTATCCCTCTGTTTACTTAGCCTAGAACTGTGTTGGGTTTTTTTGGCAGCTGCTGCACACTGCTGGCTCATATTTAAATGGTTGTCCACTAGGACTCCAAGATCCCTCTCACAGTCACTACTATTGAGCATGGTACTACTTATACTATATCTGTGCATTTTGTTTTTCTTGCCTAAATGTGAAACCTTACTCTTTTCACCATTGAATTTCATTTTATTAGATAGTGCCCAATGTTCAAGTTTGTCAAGATCCTTCTGTATCTTAAGCCTATCTTCTGGAGTGTTGGCTATTCCTGCCAGCTTACTATCATCTGCAAATTTGATGAGTTCCCCATTTATTCCCTCATCCAAGGCATTGATGAAGATGTTGAAGAGTATTGGGCCTAAAACAGAGCCTTGGGGTACTCCACTGCATACTTCCCTCCATGTAGATGCAGTTCCATTGAAGACTACATGTTGAGTGTGGTTGGTCACCCAGTTACGAATCCATCTGGTGGTGATGCTATCTCACCCACATTTTTCTTCTATATTGATGACATTTCTCTGGTCCACTAATTTTGTCACTTTGTCAAAGAATGCAATAAGATTAGTCTGGCATGATCTGTTTTTGGCAAACCCATGTTGGCTTTTGGCTATTACTTTGTTTGGTTCTAGGTGTTCGCTAATTCTGTCTAATTAATGTACCATCCCAATAGTCCTTTATTGTCTGTTTCTTATCCAAGGCTATCTTGAAGGGCTAGCAAAATCCTTGTTTCTTGTGAAAGAAGGTAAGTGCAAGGACCTATCCATTGGCTAAGTAGTCAAAGATAGCAACTTAAAGTTGAATCTTTAAACTACTATCTATTTTTCAGCTGTAGGAAAGAACTGAAACAACCTACTTTTTACTGCTAGGGGGAGCAAGGGTGAGGAAGTACAGTAAAAATAAAATAATGGAAACAAAATAATGGCAGCAACAGCAAAACCATAGGAGAGAGTGAGATAAATAGCAACAGCGATGAGAAAGAAGAGTGGGTATAGAAGGAGGATGTAAAAGCAGTAATAATAGTAACTAGAGTAAAATAAAGAAATGACAGACAGATGGTAGTAAACACTGCCTTGTTAATGCTGCTCCCTTCAAATCAGATGGTTCCCCAGTTGCATGTACTTCATGCTTTGTGGTTCCATATGTTGTAGTGAAATACATGAGATACTGTGTTTTTAGAGTCAAAAATTATATGTGTGTAAATCTGCATTTATTTTCAGACACTTTTCTTAATAAATAAGTATTTTGTTTAAAAAACTGTTTGAGACAAGGAGAGACCAACACATTTTGAATTGCCCTATTTGTGTTATGTTGTTTTGCTTATTTCAGTCCACTCTTTCTATGGTCTCCTGGAAAGTTTTTAAAGACTCTCTGCCTCTGGGAAAGAGATTTGGAAAAAGATGATGGATATCAGCAAGTA
The DNA here is from genome assembly GCF_051295495.1 of Thamnophis sirtalis. NCBI lineage: Eukaryota > Metazoa > Chordata > Lepidosauria > Squamata > Natricidae > Thamnophis > Thamnophis sirtalis. Next base: position 87,424,020 of record NW_028261383.1, on the reverse strand, counting down.
CTTGGTGAGATCCCAAAGTTTATTTAAAAAGCTTCCTCACAATAATAACCCATGGCATAATTCAAGCAGCAAAGAATAAGAGATTTGAAGCAATGAAAAGAGCAGTCTTTCTGGTTCAGAAAAATAAGTAATTACCATTGGAGGACCCCAGGGAGTTCTTATCTGAATTGCTGGTAAAGGAGGAAGGAATCAGTTTCACACCAATATTGTTATATTTATAGCAATGATAAAAAATATGAATCATTCGCTTTGTATTATCTTTCCAATTTCAGTTCTGTGTTATCTGATACTAATATCAATACCTCCCGTTGCATTCCAGATGATACATCAGCTTTGCAATATGTATTCAGAGCGACATCTGCTTAATATCTGCCTAATGAAAGTATTCTGGGATTTGTTTTTCATTTTTTATTTAGGACCTTTCTCTAGAATCTAGGAAGAGAGGATAGTTTGGCTTCCCCAAGCACTTATTCAGTACCAAGAAGAACCTATCTGTTTCTTATATAACTACTGTAAAAAATAGTATCAATGAACATGGAGAAAAATAATCTGGTTGCTGTTAGAAGAAATAGTCAGAAAGGTTACATACACATTCATAAATTAATAAGCAAAGTATGCTATTACTATAATTGGGCAGAACACAAGTACATCTTGCTGGACAAACACTTATATCAGAAATGATCACTTCCTTCTCTCACCCTGGAAAGCTATCTTCCTTTTGGCTTAAACTGTTTCAGTCAAAGTATAACTATTGCTAATATTCATCAGAAGTGAATAGAATTGCCCTCTCTCTCTCTGATACTGTACGCCATTTTTCTTTTTGTTGCAATACTCTTCTCTCCCCTCTCACACATAGACACATCATTTTGAAAATTAAAGGTTGCTTGCTGGCTTAACACAAAGACTGTTCATTCCTAATCAATCAAAGATTCTTTTATTATATTTTCATTTTCCTTTATACAATCACTTAAATACTGTGCAGTTAAAAAAAAAGAAGCAATAAACAACTCATAACACTTCTATCCTACATACACCCTTCCTTCTACCCCTCCAACTTTCATTTCTCCCTTCCAACAATCCCCTCTTCTACTTCCCCTCCCCCTCAGCCATTCCTTTCTCCCCTTCCCACCATCTCACCCTCCTTACATTCCCTTCTCACTCCCTCTTAATTCCCCCCTCTTCTTTCCCTCTACACCTCACTTCGGTGTATTTCTAGTATTCATTGGTCTATTTGTTTTGTACTAAAACAAAAGAAAAATAAAAGGAAAAGAAAGAAGAAAAGAAAAAAAGAAAAAAAAAGCAACAGTATCCAAGTGCATTCATTGTTCTGAAAATTGAGTCTATACTTCCACCCACCCCCTGAACCCCCCCTCCCTGACCCCCTTCCGACTTCCCAGGTCCCATTCCCGGCATCGTTCTTTATCAAGCAAAGTCTGGAGTATATTGAAACCAAATAGATTAGAAGTTACAAAATAATAAAAAAATAATAAAAAATAAAGAACAAAAAAGAAAAGAATAATAAAAAAGGGGGGGGAACCCCCCCCCAAGAAAGAGAAGTCAATATACTCTCTAACATTAAACTCAGCTTCTCATTATTTTTAAAATCTTAAACAATGTCTTTACCTGCTTCCGCATATAAATTCTATACCTCCCATCCTGCCTTTACCCGTGTCCGCATATATATTTTATCCTCATCCATTGCTCCTCTCATATTTACTCCACCCTTGTGTAGACTCTCCAGATAATCTTTCTTAACCTTGTATTCATATAACAATTTATACAAAAATCAGCTTACATTCTGGATCAAGATAATCTAATTGAACTTTCACTACCCTTCCATCTACCCCACGCACCCGACTCCATTCATCCCAAACCACAATCCAAGAAAACTATGATCTCCGCTCTCCTCGCCCCAAAGAATAGATCATGCACAGTTTAAATTAAGATTCAAACAAGTCTTATATAAGTCCCATACAATATATGTCCAAATTCAGCACCGCTTCTTTCAGTCTCAATATCTCTTCATCGGTATACAGCTTTGTCATTTTATACCAGACAGGAGTCCTGAAATTTTATTCAAATTAAAAATTTAAGAAGTATTTTAAAGGCATAGCTGGATCTTTATTCTTTACTCTTCTGCCCTTCCGGAAAGGGGAAGCAACACCCTCCGCCTTGTAGCCACGTGTCCCGCTGCTTATCTTCTCCTTCTCCTTGTCTTTCTCCAAGTCCGGGTGAATCAGGAAGTCCCGCCTTCAGAGTTTTGTAGTAAAAATCTCGGGCTTCGCAAACAGAATTGAGACGATATTTTTGGTTCTCAAATGTGACTGTGATACCAGATGGCACTTCCCATTTATATTGTATCTGAGAATCTCTGAGTTTTTCAGTTAAGAAAGTGTAGTCTCTCCTTGCTCTTAATATTTGAGATGGTATTTCTTTAAAAACAATCAAGTCCTGTCCATCGATTCGCAGCCTGTTATTGTAGAACTTCTGTATTATCGCATTTCTGGATTCTCTTGTGGTGAAATATATAATTATGTCCCTCGGAAGCTGTCGTTGTTTTGCTACACACGAGTTCTGGCGATAAATTTTTTGAATCTGCCAATCAAAGTTAAATCCCGGACTTCCCACCGAACGTCTGAAAGCTTCAAAAAAGGTCTGTTTCAAATTCTCCTGTTCCTTTTCACGCAACCCTCTGACTCTTATTGCAAACGCAGTCTTATTGTAATTTATCATCACGAGTTGTTTTTGAGCATTTTCAACTTCCTGTTGTAACGTTTGAATTTTAGATGTCAAATTAGAATTAGTTTTTTCCAAAAGTTCCAATTTGTCCTCCATTTCAGAAACATAGCCTGTCATAACAGTCATAACTCTGATCGTATCTTCCCTTGTTTGAGCAATCTTGGCGTCCAGTTTATCATATAAGTCCGATAAAAGTTGTTTAATTTCCTGTCTGAACTCTTTAAGGGTTTCAAAAAGAAATTCTTGCGTTAAGAGATCTCCAGTAGAGGGTGTGGGAGGCAATGGCAGCGATTTTGTAACAATTTCTTGAGATGTATTATTAAGGAGACGCTTAGACTGCTTCGATTTGGGAGCCATTATAAAAAACGCACAAACAAACAAAGTCTCTGCTCCCCTCGGTTTTAAATGGGATACTATTTATAGACTTTTAACAGTTAATAAGGAGAAGTCTTCAGGAGAATAGAACTGATTGAGTGTGTCATATATCAAACGCAGAAGCTATAAAATCGCCATCTTGTAACGCAGCTGGATAAGAAAGCCTTTTACAAAATTGAAGCTGGTATTTTGAATAGTAATAAGAAAAAAATGTACAACTTCAAGTTAATATTTGGTTTTGAAGCCATTTCAAAATTTATCTGCCTGCAGTTAATAAAACTCTATTGCCTGAATATGCAGCTTTAAGTGAAGAGGCTGAATTCCCCTTTTATTTTGAAGTTAAGGCTTGGCAAAACTTTCAGTGAGTAAACATTGTAACAAGACCGTTCAGCAGATTCATCACCATTTAACTTCCAGATAAGCAAAGTTAATGAAGGAGTAACATTCTTGTAGAAATAAAGCTAATTAAAAAGCTTCTGCTGGCCTATTGTGAAACCAAAACATATGATAAGCAATCTCTTTTGTTTTGAATTCTTGTGAATTCTTGTGAGGATTAACAAAAAGTGTTCATTATTACCGGAGAAACCAGCCTGCTCGGCGCCATTTTAAAAGCCTCTAAGTAAATAATTTTTCGGAGGAGAAAAAGAAAAGAAGCTAAAATGTTGATAAACAATTATTGTGCACGGAAATGGATTCAGCTCGTGATAAGATTAAATCAAACAAAACTTTGAACTGAGTGGGGGAGACCTACTTTGTCCTGCACAAGGCAGTTTGAAGTTCCCAGCACGGACAGCCGTTCTGCCTTGGGCTAGCCCCCCTTTCCCTGCAAGCACAAAAGCTGCAAAAATCGAAGAGCATTTGCCAGCAAAACAGTTTCTTCTTTCCTTCTTGCCTGAAGGATAAGAAAACCTGATAAGACGTCAGATGGAAGATCCTCTAAACAGGTACGTAGCCAGGAATTCGGAGGCAGCTGATTTTTTTGCTGCCACCACCAGCAGGCTCCTCCCAGGAAGCCAAAGACTGTTCATTCCTGCGTATAGTATGTAGAGCCGTGATGGCGAACCTATGGCACACATGCCGCAGGTGGCTCACAGAGCTTCTCTGCGGGCATGCAAGACGTTGCCCCAACTCAGTTCTGCTGCACATGCGTATGTGCCTTCTGTCAGCCAGCTGATGTCCAGGTCTCTGCTGCACATACATGGGGAAAGGGGTACATGCGTGGAGGTTGCATGCATGGGGGGATGGGGTGCATGCAGGGGCCATGCATGCATGTGTGGGGTGAGGGTCAATCATGGGGTTCTTGTGCACATGTGCGGGGGTGGATCATGCAGGGAGGGGTCATACACACACATTGCATTATGGTGTGTGTGCGCGCACGAGCACACTTTCAGCACTCGGTGCCAAAAAGGTAAACCATCACTGATGTAGAGCAATATTAAAACAAATTAAAATTGTCCTGGAACAGGAGAGTAAATTGTAAGGGAAAACAGTTTTAATTCATTGTCTAGACATGCAAAGGAGGATTGACATATTGTAGAGCAGATTTTGAACCCCGTTAGCTTTCCTCTACATATTTTTAATAAACAGAAAAAAACCACCTTACTGGATTGTTTAGCAACACGGGTATTATTGAACTGAGGTACTAGAGATTCCGTATATTTCTTTTCTTTAAACGTAAAAATGCACATCTCTAATTGCAGCAGTTAGGCTGTTATGACTCTTGTTACTAAAGTAGAATATTGCTTTAAAAGAATGTAAACCTTCATTAAAATGCACAAGCTGATTGCATAAAATGGTCACCATTAACAATACATAAATACTAGCTGTGCTAGTCTTTCTATATACTTTGTACAGGGGAATTGTAATGGTTAGAGATTTGTTATCACAAATTTGTATTTTTCCTTTTAATTATCTAATTAAATCCTGTGAAAATCCCATAATAAAATGTAAAACACTGTATCATCAAATAAATGTAGAATTTAGACTGAATAATAGACAGGCAACAATGGGAATTTCAGTGGAAGAAAAATATTAAATTTACAAGAATATTAGAGAACACTGTTATCAAATATTTTACTGATAAAATATTACCTCAGTATAAATAGTAAAAACTGACAGTTCATTTTCTTAATGATGTTGGAAATATAACAATCAAGTTGGATCACCCTTCATATATTTCATGGTAATATTTTAAAGCTCTACAATTTTGGAAAATGATATGAAACTGAATGAAACAAATTCTGAAAATAGAATTTCTTTCCAATCTTCCTATTAAATATCACTAAACTGTACAAGTCCACAATATATACTGAATTTTGTAAATAGTAACTGCTTCTCACTGGAAAGTACTTACAACTCCCTCTGAAAATCAAGTTTGGAGAGTGTTGATGTGTGTAATAATGTTGCATCTGAAAAGCAAACTTAACTCAGAATTTAACACATGAACATAATTTTTGGCCTATAATTTTATATATGAACTTGTACCACATCTGTAATTTAGTTTCTCCTAATGTGAAATCTTTATTTAATTTTCAATGCTCCTATAAATAAGGATAGCTCTTTTATTGACTAGATAGAAACTACTGCAATTTCCTATTCTGCTTCATGTTTTACCTTACATTGATTACTTTCACTGACACTTAAATGTGATGTTAATAATGACCTGCAATTTTAAAAGCAACATAAGAACTTATGTGTGTTAAACAAAATTAATAGTGTACTGAAAATTCTTATTTAACTTTCAGTTTTATTCAATATCAAATGTAAATAACACCATAATAACAGCATGGAATCTGGATTATGCTGAAGTGCCATATCAAATCATTCCTCCTCACCATGGTAAATTTGCCAGAAGCAATGAAGAGTTTCATATTGATTGAAAAGATGAGTTCCACAGTGCTTGACTTCAGGAGAGCTAGTTGAATATTAATTAAAAAGGAAATGTAGTGAAATTATTGCACCAGGCAGGGATTTTGGCCATGACTGTCCAAATGGTGCCTCAAACTCTTGTAATCTGTAATGACCATTATGTGACTGAGTGAGATTTTTGCCTGAACTAGCAGTGGGATAGGAAATTAACTAGGCTCTCATTCAAGATTCTCTAGTAATAAGAGTTCAATGCCCAAGACTTTTCCAATGGGCCCTTCTGTTTATTGCTTTCGTTAACACTAATTTTCTTAATTCTAGCACTCAATTGACTTTCACTTACAATGAATTCCAAACTGGCTTCTCCATATGTTGTTTCCTCCCATAACATTGTAGACATCCATATTATTTTATCTTTATCCACCTCTTCAGTAGCTGCTTTAGCTTTTCAGTAGAAATCAGGTTTGCAGACATTTAGATTTAGAGATTATGAAACAAACCAAATGTTAAAAAATAATGATGTTTATGTAGTTACTTACCAAGCACATAAATTATATTAAAGTAAGCAAAATACCTTTACAATCCCCAAACCATATCACAACATTTCTAATGTTTGGAAATTGAAAGCTGAAAAAATTGTCATGCCCTTCTATAACTGCCATTGTATGGTAAATAAGAATAACAACAATACCTAAATAAGAATCCATTCTTCCCTTCTTCTCTCTCTCCCCCCTCTCTCCGTCTATCTCTCTTCCTCTTCCTCTCTCCCCCCTCTCTCCCCTCTCTCTGTCTCTGTCTCTCTCTCTGTCTCTCTCTCTCTCACACACACACATACAAACCAACCAACCAAGTTAGGTAGCCCAGGCAGTCAAATAGGAAGAATCTACTCCCATAAATCTATCTTAAAATAAATGTCCTTCCTGCCTGTTCTTACTGGGACAACTGTAAATTGCTCCTTGTTATGCAGCTCAAGATAGCTTCTCAGCCACCAGCCTATCAATAGAACAATGGAGTCAGGCAGGTGGAACAAGTGGATAATTGAGAACTACTTTTGAGCTGTCACAATAAAACTGCAAGAAAGATAGCGACGCTTCTGAAGTAAGTCGGGAATTAGCATGAATTTATTGGCAAGTTGGGAGGCAAAATCAAATAAGTATTGGATTCCCTCTGGGAAATTCCCTTCAAGCTTCTTTATCCCAGAAAGAAAGCTATCTGTCATTAATTCAATTAAGTGGAAGGGTTTAAAACAACAGTAACTCTTGTTCTTGGCAGATCCTTCATAATTTGGCTGCCTTTTTCATAACAAAGTAAAAGCTGAGCCAAGGTAGCAGAGCACAAGCTGCGTATGCCAACTGCATGAACAAGCCACCAGCACGTGTAAGCAACTCTGCACTATCCGTGCAAATTGTTCTGAATTGTGGAACAGGTTCCAAGCAGTTCCACTAGTTTCTCTATCCTGAAAGAAGGGAAGCAAAATATTTGCTACATGAATTAGCACTTCTAGCTGGGGTCCTAAGTTCACCATAAGAAGCAAAATTGGAGTTCCATACAGAATATCTACTCTTGGGCTGTGCTCACTCATCTCATGCAACCAGCTGCTATGTGAAATGGAAAGAAAAACCTAGAAAATATTAATCTTTAGCAATTACACTGATCAGTGATGGGAAGGCTGTTTATTAACACAGTAAGTGATAAGCACATTATGCCCTGAAACTGCTGAGCTTGTTGTATGATTTACTAAGTGCTTCTGAAGTACCATTCCACTCTGCTTGATCATTCCCCATACAAAGAATTCGTAACACCCATATTATTATACATAAGCACCATTCCTTCATCATTTTGTCCAGTACGTTCTTTTTAAAGAACAAGAAACATAAAGGATATTGTGTCAAGAAGATCAGTTTAAATTGCACATCATTGTTCTATGTCAGTCTTCAGCCTTGATTCACAATGTGTGCAACATCAAGTAAAAAAAGTATATAGAAATGTTTCAAAGCCCAGTAAAGTGGTTGACAATGAAAAGAATTTTAGGTTAGAGTGAGGTCAAAATGCCCCAGGAGATATCATGTGATCCTTCTCTATATATCCTATGTTCCAACAGAGCCAAATATACATTCTTTTCTCTTAGTTCTTCCCAGCGGGAATGATGACTTATCCTTGTACTAATATCTGCTCTTTTATCGCCCTCTGTTTATTTCATTTGAAAGGAAACACAAAGCCACAGGGAAGTTAACTGACATAAACACACATTCTCACATTTCTCGAATCAGACAACCTTTAAGTATCCCTGGAAATAAGAGGCACTTCCCTCCCTCAAAGACGTATCGTTTTTCTGTATTTGATAACTTGATATCAATACATCCCCAGCCTATTTCTGTCAGACTGTAAATAACTTCTTGTGTCAAGGTTTTTCTTTTGTACTTGCTTCTTCCATAGCATCTCAACTGATTAGATCTGACCCCAGGAACATTTCCACTAGACTAGTGCATGATCTGCTGCTTTTGTGAGAAACAGAAAAGACAAGCAAGTAGATGGCGACTTTGGATGAGAGTTTGTCTAATAATAATTCCATTTACAATTGCCTCTTGACACCTGTACTCCTGAACTCTACCTTTACAAATGTTGCTAGAAATATTATATAATTCAGATGAGGGACATAAACACGTTGACATCCAGAGAGGAGAGTGGGAAGACAATTGGAAGCAAGAGTTCAGAATTCAGAACTGATTTCAGTGCTTAGAGTTACTTGGTTAAATCCAGGTTGTTGTTGTTGTTGTTGTTGTTGTTGTTGTTGATGGTGGTGGTGGTTGTTACATGAAGGCCTACTCAGAACTAAGTATGACTGAATGGAGGGCTAAAACAAGATTTTTATTAGTCCTTAACAACTGCATCAAACAAAGGAAGGCCCAATCTTAGGAATGTGAAAGTTGAAAGAGAAGATCCATTGATGACAGGAGAATTTCAAGCCACCTATGTAGGATTAAATTGCCAGGAATCTTTGTCATAAATGTAACCAAATATTAATATGATTTTCTGGGGCTTTGCAGATTTGTGGTGGGATGACTCAATTTAATAAAAGCAGATTTATTATTTGAAACTAGAATCTGCTCTGATGTAGCAAATTATATCAGGTGGCACAGATTTTGCAAAGTGCTTTGCAGATTTGATTGCTTTTCTGTTGAAAATATACAGTGTTTCAGGTTAACGTTTGTGGGTAGAAATGCTAAAAGAAGCCTTGAGTAATATGATAGACTCTTATTATTATTTGGTCAGTGAGTTTTATCCCCACACTAAATACTCTGCTTAACAATGTCTTTAGGGAATTAAGTATTCCATTGTTATGACTCCTTATTTTTGATTTTATGTATTGTTCTCTTTTCCCTAAATCCATTTAGGTATATTTGTATAAGGGGGCAGGAAGTGTGATGGATTTTCAGAATGCCAGCTTGGATGATAAGAAAGATCTGACTCTGGGGATCTTGGAGGAGGGTGAGGAGGAGTGCTGGGAAGATGCCCTGAGCCAATAGTGGAGGGGCCAGAGAAAGAAATGAGGCCTGTGCTGGAAGAAATGTCCATCTGGGTTCAGTTCCAAGTGGGAAGAAGGACACTGAAAACATGGAGACTGCTTGGAAAGATGGTTTAATGTCTTGGAGCTCCTGGTGAAAAGGAGGATCCCAGGTGGCGCAGTGGTTAGAGTGCAGTACTGCAGGCCACTTTAGCTGACTGCTAGTTGCAGTTCGGCGGTTCAAATCGCCTCTTCCACTAGATTCCAGAATATGCAGGGCTGAATGGAGACAGGAGAAATGGAGATTGGTGAGGCTACTTGAGAGGAGACAACCTCATCCTTCCTAATAAGTTACACCAGTGTGAGTCTACTTAGTCTGGTGACTGGACCAGCATGATGCTGGAAACAACCATTTATTTCCCTGCTGTGCAAGTATTTTGGCTTTGTGCATTCCTGACTTTGCGCCTTGTTCCTGTGCTTGGATTTTGGACTTGTCAGTGAATTCTGGACTTGTACCTTGGATTTTGATATCATGCCTTTGGTGCCTAGACTGAGGATTTTGTATTTGGTTTGTTGACTTTGTGCTGAACTGCTGGATTTTGCTTTATTGAAACTTTTTAGGTTTACTGCAAAAGGGACTTGGGGAATGGCATTAGGGCTTCTGTTCTTTAAATAAAGCCTTTAAACTCTGTATGTGTGCATGTGGTCTGTAACAGGACAGTAAGAGACAATAAACCCACAATATGACATATCAGTAGCATTCTCTTCCTTGATAAATTTGGAAGTATCTTTTGTTCATATTTGATTTTCTACCATGCAGAAGCCTGTAAGTTTTAAAAAAAGGGATACTAACTACAGCACTAAGTGATTGGCCGATAGATAGATTATGTGCCATCAAGTCAGCAATTTGGCAGTTGATTCTCACAGGCTCAAGGTTAACTCAGCCTTCCATCCTTCCGAGGATGGTAAAATGAGGACCCAGATTGTTGGGGACAATATGCTGACTCTGTAAACCACTTATAGAGGGCTTTAAAACACTATGAAGCAGTATATAAGTCTAAGAGCTATTGCTATTTTATCCAGGAATATCTATCCCCAATATGACCCTTCAGAACTTCCAATGATGCAGCCATCACTACTATAAACAAAATAATAATGGGATGGTCATTAATGCATATTGTTTCTATTAGGGAAAATAGAGAGCAATGTAAAAACTCTTAATTGAGATGCTAAGGTTTCACTTCCTTTAGGTAGGAAGTAGGCAGTGACTCTTGTCTTTTCAAATGTAACAGGTGAAACAGTAAATCTTGTCAAGCATGTATATTGCCTTTAAGATAGCAAATATTCACTCATTAGGGATAAAAGGTCCATGATTAATTTCAGACTGTATTATAGGCCAATAGTACCAATACTAATATTACATTATACCAAGTTCCAAAATGTACTGCTTCTTTTAATGAGGATAGCCATGGCTAGCATTGGTCCAAGACCTGTGTCACACCTGTGAATTGACCATAGTCATACTAAGAAGGAAGTTCTAGTATGATAGTGATCCATCTAGACTGCCGATGACAAAAGTCTAATTCATGTGTGTATGAAAGAGAAAGAGATCGATCCTACCTGCTTGACCCCAAGGCACATGCTTTCATCTATGAATAGAATGATATTTTGTTTCTCTGCACCATCTGTCCATCCATCCATCCATCCATCCATCCATCCATCCATCCATCCATCCATCCATCCACTAGCTGCCTGTCAGCATTTAACATGATCACTTGTTCCTCCATCTACCTAGCACAAGCTTTCAATTCTGAAGAGATGAAACTCTGCTAGTCTTCCTTTGCTAGTGTTTTTAGCTAACTGTTTTTTCTGTGTGCTCATTTTGCCATGATGAGCTAGCAGAGCTGAAAATGCCATCTTCCAGTAAGTGGGTATAATTTCTACTGTGTCAACTATCCTTTTCCCAAGCTTTCTCTGTCTGCCTGTTTATCAGTTAGAATTTGCCATATTTGTCTGTTTCAGCTTCCCAACTTTAATAGTATGGCACCTTCTGTCACTTTGCTAGTTCCCCATTCCCCCACTGCCATTGCCTACCACTGCAGCCTCTCTTCATTTTACCCTGTTTTGCCCAGTACATCACCCAATTCTGATAGGCACAATATCTGTGCCATCCATCTCCCTCTGCTTACTCTATTATTTCTGCTGCTAACCTGCCTATCTCTTCTATCTGGCACAATTTCCCAACCCTGACAGAATAGCACTTGTTTCTTCTAGCTGCCAAACCCAATGCCTATTTCTGCCCACCCATGCTATTCTATTACCTGTCAGTATCCATTCTGATAAGTTTGGCACTCTATTGCAAACTTCCTGCCCTGCCCAATTTTGCTAGTCTGTTAGGCAATCTGGCACCTCTCTGTAATAAAGTTGTAAGAGATAGACGTCCTATCAAAATAAGATCTCACTATTTGCCAGCAAACCTCAATCCTGAAGTTCAATTACATTATAGTGAGATTTGCTATTTGGCATTCTTCTGGGTCATTTTTTAAAAGAAATAAGCCTATCAAACGTAAAGAGGGCTTGGCAGCTGAAATAGCAAAGGCCAGAGGTAAGAAATGTACATTCATCAATCTCTCATAGGAGTCATGAAAAATTTCCTGCTGGCCCATTTGATCATTTGGTATGATCTGTTGATCATAAAATTTGTTAAGCTGGCTTGGGCTAAATTTAAATATCAACAATGAGTAAGTAAGCAGGCACAAACAGGATAGAGGTAGAGTCAGGGGTGGGCTTCAAAATTTTTAGCACCGGGTTCTATGCCTGGTTTCTGGGTGAGCATGGCCTAGTCGGCTTCATGCGGGAGGGGGGACTTTTGCCCTCCCCGGCCTCCAGAGGCTTTTCTCCAGCTTCCAGGAGGGTGAAAACGGAGGCTCTCTGGAGGTCAGAAATGGGCCTGTTTCTGGTTTTCCTGAACTACTAGTAGGCCTGTTTTTGCCCTCCCCGAGCCTCCATATGCGGCCTTCACTTACCTGCATCCGAAAGGGCCACATGGGGACTCCTGGGAGGGGTGGGGAGAGGTGGGTGGGGCCAGCCAGGAGTGGGATTTATTTGAGGGGTTCTCTGAACTGCACAGAATCTTAGCTAGAAATTCTGCAAACCCCCAGCAACCCACCCCTGGTGTAGAGTTAGCAGAGGCAAGATAGTGGTATTCCCATCTTGGGGTTGGTAACCAAACCAATGAATGGGCTGCAATCTACAAATGAAAGCATTATTACAATGGTTTGGAGTCAGAATCTCGTCTCCCCAATGTGCACTGCTAAGAAAGGCTGCTAATGTGGTCACAAGGGTAGAAGAGGCCTGGGCTTCAGTTTTTCAGCTTCAGTTTCCTTAGACACGGCTCGCCGTGTTCCTTCCTTTTCTCTTTCACTAGTGGAATGTTTCTCTTCTGTGCTGATTGTGCCAATACAGTAAGAGTTCGATTCACATTCTTGGAGAGGACCTTACATTTAAATTCTGCAGGATTGGGGTAGCTTGAAAATGCTTGGGTAACACAATTGCTGGCCCAAACATTTTGCTACTTTTAAGAACACAGTGTGCACAGAGAGACTCCAAATAGCACTTGCTATAGACCAATCTCTTTCTAGGCAGGGTTCTGTCTGTCTTTAAATGTGCCAACCTATTAACTAATTGCAGCAGAAGCATTGCTCCCAAGCCATAAAAGGCACTATGGTAATCTGAGAATTCCAATTGGCCCCGATGTCCTTAGTTCTTCAAAAAACTTGAAATGCGCATTGCTTTGACATAGGCTTTGCTTTTAATTTTTAATTGATTTTTGTATGATTAATCCGTCTGTAGCCAAATACTTGATAAAATAGAAAGTAGACTATATAAATAAAGAAAATTAATATTGCCATACAGAACTGCCAATAAATTTCAACCCTGGAACAACTATGCCCTGCCCAGAAGAGGTACGGTTTATAAGATAAACTGTATACAATCAAAATAAAATAAAAATAAAATAATAAAATAATAAAAATATCCAATCCATCCTAGTAGCTCTCTTCATCACAAAGTCAGCCATGTGTGTTTGTGTGTGTTTGTGTGTGTCTGTGTGTCTGACTTACACAGAATGAAGTTTTGCCAAACTCTGTGATACTTCCAAAGCAATAAACTCAGTGGGTCAGAACTTAGTTTTGAAATTTTTATTTTTAAATTATAGTAAGAACCATTTTGCATTGTTCAACATGTTTTTTTTTGTTAAATAATTGGGAGGGTGCTTTACTGTCCTTTCTTCATTTCAGCCTTAAAAGAAGCGAAGAGAAATATTTCAAATATTTGTTTTAGTAAAACCCTTGAAAAACACTTGGAAGGTTAATGCTCTTTGGAGTTCACCATTCCTGCTATTTCCATCTCACTTTGCTCTAAAAATGAGGCCTCACTTGGGTATGTTGATACTTCTCCATGTCTCTCTCTCTCTGTCTCTCTCCCCTCCCTCTCCCCATCTCTGTCACTCTATGTGTGTGTGTGTGTCTGTCTCTCACTCTGTGTGTGTGTTTCTCTCTGTCTCTCTCCCCTCCCTTCCTCTCTCTTTGTTACTCTGTGTGTGTATTTGTGTGTGTGTCTGTTGTCTCTCCCTTCCTCCCTCTCTCCGTCTCTCTCTCTGCCTCTGTCTGTCTGTCTCTCCTTCCCTCTCTCTTTCTTTGTATGTGTGTCTCTCTCTCTCTGTGTCTGTCTCTTCCTTCCTTCCTCCCCCCCATCTCTGTCAGTCTGTGTGTGTCTGTCTCTCACTCACTCTCTCTGTGTCTCTCTCTGTCTGTCTGTCTCTGTCTCTCTCCCCTCCCTTCCTCTCTCTCTGTTACTCTGTGTGTGTATGTGTGTGTCTGTCTGTCTGTCTCTCCCTCCCCCCCTCTCTCTGTGTCTCTCTGTGTCTCTCCCTTCCTCCCCCTTCTCTCTGTCTATCTCAGTCTATCTCTCCCTCTCCCCCCTCTATCTCTCTCTCTCTGTCTGGTCTGTCTGTCTGTCTGTCTGTCTCTCTCTCTCTCTGTCTGTCTCCCTCCCTCTGTCTCTCTCTCTCTCTCTGCCTCTGTCTGTCTGTCTGTCTCTGTTAACAAAATACCACATGGAGCAGCGGCGAGGCTCTGTGCAGCCGGCGATGACTCCGGAGGCCATCCGCGGTGGACAGGGTCCCCCTCACGTTCCTCGTCTTTCCAAATGGCCTCCAGAGTCATCATTGCCTGCACAGAGCCTCACCGCTGCTCCACGCCGTGGAAAACATAGGCACATACATGCCCCATGCAATTACAGCCCAGAGCAGGACCAAAACCCCTCTCCCAACTGGCCCTTCCTCCCTCGGAGGGCTTCGGAGGGAAGGTTCTGCAGAAACCTGGGCAAGTGAGAACAAGTTCCCACCATTACAAAGTCTCCAAGACTGTAATTGTATGGGCTGTGGGTGCATGCCTATGTTTTCAATGGCGTGGAGCAGCGGCAAGGCTCTGTGTGGCCGCCGATGACTCCGGAGGCCATCTGGGAAGACAAGGAATGCGAGGGGGAACCTGCCCCCGGCGGATGGCCTCCAGAGTCATCACCAGCCATGCAGAGCCTTGCCGCTGCTCCACACCGTGGAAAACATAGGCGCGCGCTGGCAGCCCGTACAATTAGTCTCGGAGACTTCATAATGGAGGGAACTTGTTCTCACTCCCCCGGGCTCCTGAAGAAGCTTCCCTCTGAAGCCCTCTGAAAGAGGAAGGGCCAGTTGGGAGAGGGGCTTTGGTCCTGATCCAGGCTGTAATTGCACAGGGCATGCATGTGCCTATGATTTCCACGGAGTGGGCCACGGCCAGAAGACAAGGAACATGGAGTGGCACAGTGGTGGTGGAAGAGCCACACTCAAGGGGCCAAAGAGCCACATGTGGCTTGCCGACCACTGCCCTATACCATTTAAGACAAATATCCATATCCAATATCTTCCATATCCAATATCTTCCATATCCATATCCAAAATCTTCTTTAAAACATCCAGTGTTGGGGCATTCACAACTTCAATTCCACAGGAGTCAAGGGTCCCTATTTTAGATGTATTCTATAAGTTAGCCCATTCGAGGTCACTTGGTTCACAATGTTTTGTCTTCTGAAAATGTTTTGCCCTTTGTACAGTTTTGCCTAGTTAAAGGTTACAGAATGTGAGTTTTAGTAGCATATAGATTAGCTTCCATAAGCTAATCTATATGCTATAGATTGTGCAACCAGTCAGCTGTTTTTCTTCCATCTTTATAAAATTGAAAAATAAATATCAGTCTTTTGTTCTTAAGCAGATCTCTACCTTCTATTTTCCAAGTAATATCTGTGATTAGGATAACTTAGCATGTAATCTCTTATTGACCGTATTGAACAACTCCCCAGCATCCAATTCTTCTTTAACATATTCCAATAGGAGATATTTGATTAATGTTGAAGTTTCAATAAATAGCATATGTGTCAAATTTAGTATGGATTCACAACTACCTAACAAGTAAAGGCTATGACCAGGATACCCTTGCTAAATCTGCTTGGTGCACCATGAGCACTCATTGACTTTAAATAGC
Organism: Thamnophis sirtalis; assembly: GCF_051295495.1. Classification (NCBI taxonomy): domain Eukaryota; kingdom Metazoa; phylum Chordata; class Lepidosauria; order Squamata; family Natricidae; genus Thamnophis; species Thamnophis sirtalis. Next base: position 87,407,958 of record NW_028261383.1, on the reverse strand, counting down.
ATTTGGAAACTACAAAGTGGTTTCCCGCTACACTTTGCACTTTGGTACAAAGTGCAGCAGCCTACACATACCTGTAGCCCTTGACTTACAACTATTTGTTTAGTGAGTGTTCAAAATTACAACAGAACTGGCAAAAAGTAACATGATCATTTTTCACACTTACAACATCCCCATGATCAAGTGATCAATATTTGGACAAACTTATGATGGTTGAAGTGACCCGGAATCATGTGATCACCTTTTGTGACCACCTGACAGTGGGGAATCCAGATTCACTTCACAACTGTGTTACTAACTTAACATCTGCAGTTATTTGTTTAACAACTAGGGCGAGAAAGGTCATAAAATGGGGCAAATCTCATTTAACAATGGTCTCACTTAGCAACAGAATTTTTGGACTCAATTGGGGTCTTAAGTCAAGGACGATATATACTTGCTAACTTTCGGTAAATGTCATGAACATATTATGGCTGTGCTATAGGCTCTGCATTGGTTTTCAGTAAAATCCTAGGCATAATTTAATGTAATGAATAAGAATAATATTCAAGGGAAAAAATGGTAGTTCTCCAGTGCCTTACCTATGGAATTCCTCAAATGGTATTATCATTGAGAAAATCCTTTCCTTTCCACCACTTAAAAATACTCTCCAAAGCAATTTCTGTCTGGGGAAATCTTTCATTAGCATTTTATTTAGGTCAAACTCAATTTTACAAACAAATGATTGCTCTTTTATTTTTTTCCTCCATCATTTATAGCCATTAATGTAAACAAGCTTTTGAATTTAATTGGAACTCCTTTTTTTTGAAGAGTTAGACTTTTTAAAATCTGCCTTCTGTGCTATTTAAATTGCTGTGATAGATGCAGTCCCTAAATTAGGCTTTGATAATACTTCCATTGCCCTTTCATTTGTGAAATGTATAGTTTTTGTAGTTTGGTTTTAAGAAGAGAAATAGTGTGATGCATTGGTTAAGCTTTCAGGGTGGAACTTGAAAAATCCAAGTTGAAATGCACTCTTGGTCACAGAAGCTCATTTCTCTCTGCACAGTCTACTTCACAGGGTTGATTTTGTGACAAAAACAAGATTTGTTTAATTGTTTATATGTATGTGTATGATGATGGTACAATTCACTTGGAAACTACAACATTAGTACATAGTACTTATTTGATTGCTGAAGAGTGCTAGTTTAATTTGTGCTCACATGCTTATCAAGATTGCACCACAGGAAGTGAATTAGCTCCATTCCAGAAAGATGGGGGGGGGGCAATCCTGCAGCGTCATCTGGGGCTTTCACTGATGTTTTCTCGCAGTTGGGCATTGTATCCGGGAGATCCAGCACCAGCAGCAGTCCAACCATCCAAATGAAACCCCACCACATTTCCCACCAAAGTGGTACCTATTTATCTGTTTGCATGTAATATGCTTTCGAACAGCCTCAATCAAAAGCTGGGGCAAGTGATGGAATCTCACTCTGTCACGTGCTGTTAGGACTCGAACTGTGGGAGCAGGGACAAAAGAAAGGAGCATTATTTATGCCACTAGGAGCAGGATATAAACCCATCAACCAGTAAAGTGGAGAATAAATCATTTATAAGTATAAGTATAATCTTTATTGTCATTGTACTTAAATGCAACAAAATTGGTTTTAACCTCACTGGTGCAAAATTATAACAGAAACGAAAAAAGAAAGAAAAAGAAAAAAAAAATTACTTTCAGTGTAAATATTCTGCCAGGGTGGATTCCTCTGGAGTCCCATCATGTTTTTCAACTCTTTAGCCTGTTGAAGATTAAAAGTAAAAATTTAGCCGTTTTATTTTCAGTAGCATCAGTTTATGAGTTAGCCAATGCCAATAAAGCTCTTCTTTAGTTCATGTATTAGGTAATGGGATATTTTCTCTTGAAATGGACTTTGTTTAAGGACTCCCAATATTAGTATGCTAGCTCTTAATTTGTTTCCAATAGAATACTGAGCAAGAGCAGAGACACATATTCTTTGGTATGAGATTTTTTTCCAGATATGCTGGGCTGCACTTCTCATTGCCCTCAGCCAGCATGATTAACATCTAAATTGTGAAGCTCAAAACTTTAGTTCCTGCATTCTGAACACCTTCAGGGCTAATGGATATTACTGTTCATAACCCCAGTTTCATTCAAAGGTAAGGGGTGACTAGGGCCTTTTCATAGTACTGCACTTGTGTTTACTGCTTAGGTTACGATGCTTCATGTTACAGTGAGTGGCTTCTATTAATCTTCTATAATAAACAAAAGGGATCTACTTGGTACAATTCTCATATACTGTATTCCAGGTCAAGTGACATTAATTACATTATACTTTGTATGCCATTGGCTCATTCTTAATTCACTCTCCAACTACTTGATATAAATTACTACTATCAAGTAATGTCATTGGAATCTTTGTTTATTTATTTTTTGGAGTTGCTTATCAATAAATAGAACTTTCATCAAGAACTCTTTCAAAAGTCAGTTACAAGGCCATCTAATAAATGCACTTTAGCTAAAAAAATTGTGTGATTTTTTAAAAAAAGAAAAATCCTCTTTGGACCCTTTTTAATCCATTTTTTCTGTTTTAAGAAAATCATGTAATTTTTTAAACTAAAGTGCATTTATTAGATGGCCTTATAGCAACTTTTGAAAGGGTTATTGATGAAAACTCTACTTATTTGATTATTGTTTTTTAAATAAAGACTGTGCTTTGAGAGGTTAATTTATTTTTTAATCAGTTTTTATAAGAATGGGCTCTCTATTCATACTCTTCTTTGCTTTTTAAAAACATTTTTACTCACAAAACCAATTTCTCCTTTGTGAAAAATGGAGGTATGGGGATAGAATTCAAATTGTACCTGTGTAACAGGTAGACATTCAATTTCCTATTCCTGAAAGTCTAAATGTGTGTGGGGTTGTCTATATATGAAAGCCTCACAATAACTAGCCATGAGAATAATGATTACAGGCAGTTTTCAACTTTCAATCATTTGTTTATTGACCATTTGAAATTACGACAGCAGTAAAAAAAAGTGGCATGACCATTTTCACACTTATGACTATTACAGTATCTCCATTGTCATGTGATTCCAAATTTGGATGTTTGGCAACTGGAATGTATTGACGGTTGTAGTGTCCCAGGATCAAGCAGTCACCTTTTGTGACCTTCTGATAAGTAAAGTTAATGGGAAGCCAAATTCACTTAACAATGTTGTTATTAAATTGATAATTGCAGTAATTCACTTAACAACTATGGCGAGAAAGATCCTAAAATAAGGATCTTAGCACTTAAATTTGTGGCTCAACTATGGCCAGTGGTGGGTTGCCAATATTTTTACGACTGGTTTGGGTGCACTTGCACGCGTGCTTGCCACTTCTGCGTATGCAGAGTCTCTGGCCGCCACTACTACTGGTTTGCCTGATCCAGGCTGAACCAGGAGCAACCCACCTCTGCTGTGGTCATACATTGAGGATTACCTGTGTCTAGTCTCACCTGGATTTTTACAAGCAACTCTTCCTCCTCTCCCCCTTCCACAAATTAGAACCAGTAGAATTCTTTATTGGCCAAGTGTGATTAGACCCAGACAAGGAATTTGTCTCTGGTGCGTAAACTCTCAATGTGATAGTCATTGTGATAGTCATAATAATAAAATACAGTCATCATGAATCATAGATACAACACTCAGTTATAGTCATAGGATATTAAAGCAATCAACATTAATCATAACAGGATACTAAATAAAAGCAATCTACATAAATCATTTACACCAGTAAGTTATAGTCATAAGAATCTAAGGAAATAGGTAATAAGATGAAAAGGATAGTAAGTGATACAGCCCTACTAGGTGGTTTGAGTTGAGTTTATTGGTCTTGTATGCCGCCCACTCCTGAAGGACTCCAAAGGACTTGACATCCCAGAGCATAGAGTGTTGTGGGAATTAGATATTTAGCAGAGTGATAGCATGGGTGTGGGAAACTGCCTTTGTTTCTGGTTGTTTTGTAGTGCAATGCCCTATAGAATTGTATTGAGGAAAGAAGTTGAAACAGTTTATGTCCAGGATGTAAGGCATCTGTAGACATTACCATTTTGAGTTACTCTAATAAGAATGCATTGGTGTGTCTCCTGCTATTATTCATAACAAAAATACAGCAGACAAATCACTTGACAACTTAAATGTTATTCTCAGTTATCACAGATCAACCCCATTATATCAAAGCAATTATGAAAATGAAAGCTGTGCTAAAAATACAGATACATATGGTACGTGTTGGCAGTTCCTTTAATTTGTACTTTTCTCCTTACTTAATGTGGAATTAAGAAAAACCACCTTGATTGTTTTGGGATTATTATTATTATTGCTTTATTTTAAGTTGTTTTACCTTGGATTCGTGCTTAGATCATGTCAACAAATAATTCTTAAGGATAAAACAAGTTAACAAGTTGTCATTCCAGAATGAATGAATGTCCAAACATCCCTGAAATTCTTGTCTTGTATTTCAGTGAAGAAAAGACACCACCCTGCATATTAATTGGATAAAGGTTTTTCCGCCAAAACATGCCTTTTTCTTCAAAGTTTATGAAAGGGAAGGCAACAAATAAATCATTTTCCCGCAGTTGTCACCTAGCACAGCCAAAGCCAATGGGTGAGTTTATATATAGCTTAAACTGGTGCATTTCCTGTGAATAAAATATCAAATTCTTAAAATAAATGTGTTGTCCTTGACTCATTACTCAGTCCTGAGGTGATTTATAAACCAATTATGTGAGGAGTTTTCTTGTCTTTCATCCGCTTTATAAATTATAGGCCAATTATGTAAGGCAGTTTTTTTTTATTTTTACTACTCAGTCACAAAATGACTAATAATGTAGATTGTGTCTAAGAGCACTTTACTCACACTAGCAAATGTTTGCATCCCAAGGACAGCGCTTTGGATATTATTCTTCCATTTTATCACCTTGGTGACAAATATGGTTATGCAGTGGTGTTTCTGTACCTCCAACATCTCAAAAATATACATATTAAAATGGAATTTTTCATCTGTGCGTGCATGCATATTTTTGTTAGATATTATGTGCCTGTTTTTTTAAAATCATTTAGCCATGGTGACCTCCATTGGTTGTGTTCAATTTTATTTGGTTTTCAGAGCTCATTTTGTGTTCTCATTCACTGGTTTATTTGAGAACAGCACATAGGAATGTGGGTTCAAATTTTATGTGCTATTGATTTTATTGTAATTTCTTTGTTGGGAGCTGTCCAGAGTTCTTGAGTGTTAGAGCAGCTTACAAGTTGAATGCATTATTTTCATTATGCTTTAATATTACAGAGGTGATGGATGAGATTCCTACAGAATTGAGAACTGCGTTTCCTCAGAAGTCATTTAGGATCCACATTTAATAGTTAATTATAGTTGAACTGAATGAATGAAGGATGATTTTACTTCTTTCACCATTTTAATTTTGGATCTCCTTTAATTTTGAATGATTTATCCATATTTATTTATTAAAATAATTGTGTCATTGACTATATCTCTGGTTTATAATAGAATGGTAGTGATAATGCAGTGTGCATTACAGATTTTAACTGTGTTACAGTTTCTGATCAGTAAAATAAGATCACATATTTTACAGTATTTCTGTCAATGATGGATAGATTAACATGAACTCTAAATTAAGACACAAATATGAGGTGCAGAGCTGATATTATTTGGATGCCAGTAAATCAGGGGTGTCAAATTCACATTGTCATGGCAGCATCACATGATGTATCACAACTATTTCCCCTTTTGCTAAACTGGGCATGGGCGTGGCCAGCACGTGACATATCTGTCCCATGGACTACGAGTTTGACAACCCTTCAGTAAATAAACAAATAAACAAAGTTTCTGAATCTCTTGTCAGCTTCCTGATACTGTTGCTTATCATTCATTTTTATATCAGAGGTCTTTGGAAAAGACTGAGCTCCAGGAAAGATTTATAAAACTGAATTTCCTCTTTTTTATTTTACTGTTGCAAATACTATTTGTGTGTGTGTAATTATTTTTGTGATTGGTCTTAAATGGGGAGAATGTAAAGCAGAGATACTACAGTTTTATGATGGTGCATATATATCTGATTCTGATATATATGCAGAAAACTGATTCTGTACTCTAAAGAAAAATGTGCGTTTTAAAAATACAATTCTTGTAGATTTTGATCATCTCCAGCCTCTCTAACTACATACTTATTTTCTAACCATCATTTTATAATTCCCAAAATATTAACTTATATTTTTAGCATCATCTCTTTCAGGCGATATCTCCAGTTCCCCTCTAAAACCTTCTGATGCACAAAATTATGACACAGTTGCCATAAGTTATTTTCAAGTTGAAAATTATAACCTATAATCTGAAAAAAATAAAATACAGGCATATAGACATTTGTGTATGGGCTGGGGTGGGTGGGTGTGGAATTATGTCATGTGTGCTTTGCATATAATACATGGTAGCAAAATAACAAATCAAGAAATGCCACAGAACAGAAGAGGATGCAAACAATTTTTATAACTCTGAAAGTAAAGGGTTACGATGAATTAACAGCCTCTTGCACCCAGATGAATGAAGAGCAACAACTACAAGATTCCATAAACTATAGAGAATATCGATCAAAGTTTGAGCATCTATACACATATCCCCCCCCCCTCTCAACACAATAATAACACACAAAGACCCAAGTATCCTTCATGGTGTAAATCTCTATCAATACATTATTGGAAAGGAAACATAGCAGCTTTGATATATACATTAGGTTGAAGCCAAGGTTCTCATTTTTATTCTAACAGACTGACCCTGCATTTACAGCCTGAGGAGATAAGGAATTGTGGTAACATAAAATCCTTAAATCTTCAAGGCATGTAGTGAACAAATAATCATTGTGAGGCACAGATTGACACAATCATGAAAATTCCATTCTTAAAGCTATTATTTATGAGGTGCAGCTGAAGAATTGTGTGTCTCCCCACCCCCATTCGCTTAACCATTTCCAGTTCTCAGAGACTGCCTGGAAAGCTCCCTATAGTTTTCTTGGCAAGGTGCTTTGACCTTGCCTTCTTCATAGGACTGATAAAAAGTGATTGGCTCAAGGTTGTGGATTTGTGATCTGGAATAAAACATAACTGTTTGGCTTCATTGAAAAAGATGCTGGCAGTTTACATTTGTCTCTCTAAAAGGAGGCCCTGAGGATTTTACTCTGGTGGTTGTTCCTGACTATAGCAGGTGGTGGTCATCTGCATTTCAAGGCCATTGAGCCAGTGCTGTCTGAAGATATCTCCACAATCATGTAGACATCATGATGTCATGGAGCACTGCTATCTTCCTATTTATCTACTCACATTTGCATGTTTCCAAATGCTAGGTTGGCAGGACATGGGGTGATAGGAGCTCACCCCATGACACTCAGGTCTCAAACATGGGTTGCCAACTTTCCAGCTGACAAGCCCAGCATCTTATCTGCTGAGCCATCATGCCATCCATTTGTCTCTATAGCCAGATACAAATGGGGCTGATTTAATTGGCAAGTAAGTGTAAAACAGGCACCTCTGAAATGAGAAGATGGATATAAGATGGAGAATTCCTTGCAACATCTGAATCATTTTAAATGAGGTGCCACAAACACAACCTTAGTTTAGATTTACCACAAGCATTCTCATGCTACCCTGGGCAAGCTGCATCACTAATCCAAATCCTTTCAGGCTAGTATATTAATTCTTGCATCCTACCAACATGAGGTATACTGACACACACTCAGAATAATGCCTATATTTAAGCCACCTAATAAGTTTCAAGAGTGCAGATCACACATACTGACACCAAGTACATTGGAGGGGTGCATGTATAAACCACAAAGCTGACATTATCTATAGTGTGTCAAGATCAGGCCTACGCATTTATCAAGACTAGGCTCAGTAAATTAATTTTGTCTTTAATATAAATAACTTATAGTAATATTTAGCACAACATTAACTGGTTTAACCTAGATGGGGGAACATGATTTTTTTCTTGTAATTTATAAGTGTATATACTCATCTCTGGTGGAACATCCTAAGCATGTTAAAATATTATTATTTACCTGCCCCTATTTCTCTTCTAACTAAGAATCCCTTGGTAACCTTCATTATCAGCAAGGAGGGGAAAAATGAATAGTATAGGTGAGCTGCATATTTTACAGAGAAAAGGTCTGGTATTTGTAGATAGGACTGGAAAAGATTCCATTCAGATCCCTGGAAGTCCTGCTGCTACTCAGTATAAACAACACTGAGCAAATTCCAATGGTGTCATTCAATGCAATATTGTTTTCATTTCATCTTGCTCATAGTACAGCCTATTGGATGTCAGAATTAGCTGCATTGTGCATAGGAAGAGCAGAAATGTTGTTTTGCTCAGCACTGTTGCAAAGTTTCCTCCCTCTGGCTGTTCATAAGTATGAACTTTCCATGCTTTTTACAGAAAACTGGACCAAATATGCAAGATTATGGAACATAACATTACCAACTTCATTGTGCTGCTAGATATCTTTGCAATTTGGATTTAACAGCTGAGCATTACAACTTTTCTGCCATTGAGAAAAACTAATGTAGTATTGCTGAGGCAGAGAACATCAATTGTGTTTAAACATTATATTTATATTATATTTCCTCTTCTATCCTCTCCTATTTTTTATTCCCCCTCCCTGCTAATATGGTGGAGGTACAGAGTGATTTGTTGGAATGCCTTAACAAAATGAAATAAAACATTAAGTTCTTGGATGAAAACAATTTTGGATTCTAATATGAAAGTGTTTCTTCTCTGTTTCACTTATACATACATACATACATACATACATACATACATACATACATACATACACACACACACACACACACACACACATGGAATGGAAGCAGTGAATTTCCTCCCATATTTGGACATACCAGGGGTTATGACTTTATACATACATACATACATACATACATACATACATACATACATATATATATATACATACATACATACGTGTGTGTGTATGTGTATGTATGTATGTATGTATGTAATGTATGTATGTATGTATGTATGTATATATATACACACATATACACATATACACATATACACACACATATATATGTGTATGTGTATGTGTATGTGTATGTATATATACACACACACACATACACACATACATACATACATACATGCATACATACATACATACATACATGGAAGTAGTGATCTTCTTCCCATATTTGGGCATACCGGGGGTTGTAAAATCTAAATAGATACCTTTCACCCTGGCTGGCTGATAAGGAGTCGAGCTCTGTGCCTCAATGGTTAACACATCTGCCTTAGAGGCAATACAGCACAGGCTCGATTCCCTATCTGATGAGAGCTAAATAGCTTGAAATAGATCTATACTAGTCTCCCTTTATTTATTTATCAGCACAAATATAATATGTGTGTGTGTGTGTGTGTGTGTGTGTGTGTTTATGTGTATATGCGTATGTATGTATGTATGTATGTATGTATGTATGTATGTATGCATGCATTGGGTTTTCCATTCTACAACATATTGTCTTATACATACACACATAAACATATACACACATACACACACACATACACACACAAACACACACACACAAATATAAATATGTATAAGGCAATATGTTGTAGAATGGAAAACCCAAAATTAGAAACAAGAAATACCAATAACAAAAAGCTGTAAAAGGGTTATTGTGATTTTAATGTTTGGAAAATGTTCAATAAAATTTTTTTTTTTTAAAAAAGAGAGAAACAGGAAAAAATAAAGTGAATCATAGCAAACCTCCTAATGTCATGTCAAAGAGCCAACCTGATTGCTAGATGACTTGTGGGAGAAATAAAAAAGACAAATGTGCAAGTCTTGGACCATCCAATGTAGGATTCTTAGGACATTTTTTTCATTGCCTTAGGGAAAAGCTGGGGAAAGATTCTTAAGAGTGTGCCTTGGTTGCTATATAGCCAGTCATCAGTGGTGGGATTCAATTTTTATACTACTGGTTTTGGGGGTGTGGCTTGGTGGGGGTGGCTTGGTAGGCATGTCAGGGGAAGGATACTGTAAAATCTCTATTCCCTCCCCACTCCAGGGGAAAGTTACTGCAAAATCCCCTGATCGGCTGGGACTTGGGAGGCAGAGAATAGATGAGGGTAGGGCCAGTCAGAAGTTGTATTTACTGGTTCTCTGAACTACTCAAAATTTCTACTACCAATTCTCCAGAACTGGTCAGAACCTGCTGAATACAGCCTCTGGTGTGCATGGCAAGAGACAATCAATAAAGCCAACAAAATAAGTGTCTATGTAAATGAAACCAAGCAATGGTAAAAGAAAATCTATGAGAATCAAAAGACAGATCTTAGATGATTTTGAATAGAAAACCAGTGTTGATGACACTTTGTTTTCCATAGGAAAACAATCCATTATCAAAAGAGTTATGTAGCACCTCAATCCCTGATAAACAGAAGAACACTGACATCAACATCCCCTAAACTCCACTGAAGATGTTATCTAGCCTGGTAATGAAACGTTTGGAAACCAACCCATCAGCTCAGAGAATAAAATTTCATACTTAGGAAGCATTTTTTAGACTGACAAACAATTGCACCTGATGAAATGTGTCAGTCACATAAGGGGTTATTACTAAACTCTTGGTTTTTGCCACCACGTATTAATACTCTCCTCTTAAATGTCTACAGTGAGAGGCACCAAGTTCTGCTAGATTAAATAAATAAATAAACAAATAAGGAAATAAACAAATAAATTTAGCTACATCAGCTTCTTCTCTATTGTCTTTAAGGGCAGCTCCATATACATGGTCTACTGTTGCCAAATTATCCTTATCCCAGAACAGTTAAGTCTGTTGGGTCAACTCAAGTTGTCTGAAAGAACTCTCAAGGAAGAACAAGTTGCTTGAGTTGTCTCAAACAATTCTCAAGCATGCTTCTTCCTGGAGCCAAAGATCACAACCCATTATATCAATCCATTTGTTTCCGTAGCCAGATTCTACTATTTTTGTTGGTGTGGCTGGTGTTAGAAACAGGCTAAAAGTTATAGCAATTGCTAGTCTAACTCTCATTCCACATCTCCTTCATTCTATATACATGCTCAGGCAATGTTGAGGCAGTCTTAAAGCCATTAATATTCAATCATTTCTTTAAGAACAGAAAGACGTCATTGTGTAATCATGATAGGTTTGGCAACAACATAGCAGGATATTAAACACTTTCCCCCTGCTGATAACTGATAATGTCAATGTGTAAATGTTTTATAATTACCTTATAAAATATTCAGTGCTAATTTAATAACATTACATTTGATGGGATTATAGTTTTCTGTGGGGAAACTGTATCAGTTTGGGACACAGCTGCAGTTATGAGAATATGCTGAAATTATTTATTTATTTGCTGTTGGGCCAGAGACAGAAAGAATAATTAAATGAATTTTTAAAAAGCAGAAGAATATTCTAATTTAACTATTTTTAAACACTGAGATCATGATATATCATCCATCACAAAAGAGGCAGAAAACCTTCTTATTTTGACTTCTGTCACCAATTTGGGCAGAACACCTTTTACTGTAGAACATTCAACTTCTGCCTTATTTTGCTATTCCTCTAAAGGTAAAGTTTCCCCTCACACATAGTGCTAGTCATTCCCCACTCTAGGGGGCAGTGCTAATCTCCATTTCAAAGCCGAAGAACCAGCGCTGTCCGAAGATATCTCCGTGGCCCTGTGGCTGGTATGGCTGGTGCACAGAATGCAGTTACCTTCCCACCAAAGGTGATTCCTATTTTTCTACTTGCATTTTTTACGTGCTTTCAAACTGCTAGGTTGGCAGAAGCTGGGACAAGTAACAGGAGCTCACTCCCATTACACAGCACTAGGGATTTGAACTGCTTACCTTTCTGAGCCACTGAGCCACTGTGTCCCTGTTCCTCTAGAATAGTTTAAAGCAACTTTCCCAAAATGGTTAATATTGATTCCCCAAAGGTTGATGGAACTACCCATTCTTTTTATTCTTGTTTATATCATTCATAGTACTATTAGTAGCTGGGTGGCCTTGGGCCAGTAACTCTCTCTCAGCCCAATCCAGTTCATGTTGTTTGATGAAAGTAAGAGAAGGAAGGAGTATTGGATATATTTGCTGCCTTGAATTACTTATAAAATAATAAAGGTGAGAAAAAATCTAATCTAATCAAAGCTGATGTAATAAAATATAATAAATGTTTGGAGTTGCCGACCAATCTAAAATCTCATGAAGCAGTCAATAAGTTGAAGAATTGGGTTCTCCTGGTTTGAAGTATCTTCACTTTATGATTTTTGATGGGAGGGGAGATATGTTTCACAATGTACAAGAAAAGTAAATTCATTCAAAATATTTCCAAAAGGTTATTTGTCAATATATCTGAAAGAAGATTTGAAACAATTAGGCACCAGTTGAGAAGAGGGCATTTCCTGGATTTTACTAGAATAAAATAAAATTTCTCCTTTCCTGTACTCACCTGTAGCCCTAATGATTATTGCCCTTATGTCTTAACTTATTTGGAGAATAAGGAATTAAGGATACTGCAACAGGGGATTTTAGGAAAAGGGAATTCGTAGTAGTCTCCAGTACAACCTTTAGGATAACACCTTCTTGCCACTGTTATTTTTTTACTGCATAGAGAGGATAGTCATGTGAGAAATTTGTGGTAAAGTCTAAAATCACCACAGGTAACATAAATTGAATATTTATATTCATTCCAACTCATCCTTTGGGCAATAGAGTGATGATACTTTTCATATGTTATTGGGCAGGAAGAACTGAAAAGGAATGCACCAGTGAGTCATTTCTCCATTTAAAAAAAATATTTGGGAAGGCAAAAATCTGAGCAAAGGAAAATTTCTCTTGTGTGTTTGTGGTGAAGCTCAACTAACTCTACACAAATCACACATCTCCCTGGAAACTGCAGTACATGCTTTGCTGTTTATGTGGGTTCTTTTTGGAAACAGAAAAACTACAAAATGGAGAATTTGCAGAGATGGTCAGTAATTATGAAGTAATCAACTTTTTTTTGCTTAATTCTATTTCTCTGCTCCTTAGGTCATTCTGAAATAGAACAGAGTTACTTACTTAAATGAAAAAAAAAATCTTGAGTGAAACACAAAGGTTCTTTAGAAAGATTGTTCCATGCAGAGGTGGGAAAAACTATTTGGACTTCACTCAAAGTAGAATAACATCCTGGCATGCCTTACTGTGTGGCTGAATAGATAATAATGGTGCAATGCTATGTTTCTGCTTCAAAATGAAAGGCATCTATTTAACTATCCACTCTAGCTCTACACTAAAACTGATTTGTACATTGTAAATTAAAAAAATAATAATTTCTGAGTCATTTTCAGCCCGGAAAGAGGTCCCTTGGCAAATTATACAGTACATTTTTAAATAATGTCTCAGCTGCAAATCACAGGATGGTAGAATTAAGAACCACTAAAATAATCTTTAACACAGAATATTAACAAACTTTTTTACAGTATGGACTTGATCCCCAAGATTCTGCTTGCATGAGTTTGACAGATTAAATCTAGTGCGACTTTGGGACCATTGAAGCATCCCACTCCACCCTTCTTCAGTAATAGATTCAGATAAATAATTTCAAGTAGAAATGTTAAGTAAATAAAATACAATGATTCTTTCTTTCCTTTACACTGTGAGATATGATAGTGGCTTTGCCATTTAACTACTAAAGTCTTTGTACAGGCATCTATTCTGTCCAGTTCCTATGATTCAATGAATTTTGGAAAGAAAAAGAACTTGAAACATAAAAAGTAAGAATCATATAAAACAAGTCTCTCTCCCTTTCTTTCTCTCCCTATCTTCTTCTCCCTCTCCCTCTCTCCTTTTCCTTTTCCTTCTTCCCGCTCTTTCCCTCCTGTCTCACACTCCTCCTCTTTCTCCTCTCTCTCTCTCTCCCCTCTCTCTCCTCCTCCTCTCTCTCTCCCTCTCTTCCTCTTCCACCCTCGTTTTCCTTTTCCTTCTCCCTCCCTCCCACTCTCCCTAGTTCCCTCTCCTTCTCCCTCTCCTTGTCTCTCTCTCCCTCTCCTCCTCTTCTCTGCGTCTCTCTTCCATGAGAGGAATTGAGACGTCACTCTTAAAAAATGTAAGGAGTCTCATTAGCTCCTTCATGTCTACATTTAAAAATGAACATTCCTAAAGTGAAAGCTGGGCAATCATGAACACTGGCCCCCAACTATAATCCTAAGTAAACATTTCACAGATTCACAGATCATAGATGATGAATGGCTGCCAGCCAGAATTTATGAATATTTTTTTTCATTAACTGCATGGTCAAGAGCTGTCGAACAATATGTGTGAATAAAAAATATAATATCTATAATAAAATATATAATATCTAGGAGAACAAAACTGGAGGCAGGCATGGGGGGAAAGAGGATCTGACTTGGATTTATAGTACAAGAGTGACCTCCTGTGGTAGATTTGTTTAAACGCTGAGTACAATGCTATAGGTTGGAATTCTGATAGTTTAAATATTTATTTGCTCTAAAGGAAAAAAGAAGTCTAATAAAATGTCTGATGTTTCACACTTTGACATCACTGTATAATCCTTTCCATAATATAATGTATCTTCATAACATTTTGGTTGTTAATTAGAAAGTACCTAATTTACAGCATAAAACTGATGCTTGCTATCCCATGCCTGGTGATGCATTCCTCCCTATTTCATCATTTAAATAATTTAAAGGGCTATGTTTTATCCTTTATATTGATTTCAAATAAATACTGTTTATCAAATAAATACTATCAAATAAATATAAGTGTGTGTGTGGGGGGGGGTGTGGGTGTGTGTGTTACCAACCCAAATTGGGATAGGCAAATCTGTTGCTAAGTGGCACGGTCATAAATTGAGACATCACATAACCACAGCAACTTACGATGTCAGTTCTAACTGCAATCATAAAGCAAATCACCGATGGTCATTAAGTGTGACATCATGTAAGTGCAATGTGTGACTTTCTGCTGGCTTCCCCACTGACTTTGCTAAGTTCATTTACCATATGACTGATTGCCATCTTCTTCTCTTTCCTTCCTTTACCTTCATTAGAAACTTTCCCAGAGAGCAGAGGCTTCACATAACTTTTCTGAAGTAGGGTAGTTTAAGCTTGTTCATTTATTCTTTGAATGAGAAATCGGGATTGATTTGTTGGATAATTTCTGGGCTGCCCATGATGTTCTCAAGGAATCTTCAATTTAAAAGTTCAAACTTTCACTTCCATAGAATCCCATAGGGAATACCATGTCTTGCATGATTCTTATCTACACACACACACACACACACACACACACAGATTTGGAAAGTATAGTGTGTGGGTGTGGGTGTGTGTATGTGTATGTGTGTCACAGTGGCAGTTCGAATCACTAACGGAGTAAGCTCCCATTACTTGTCCCAGCTTCTGCCAACCTAGCAGTTCCAAAGCATGTAAAAATGCAAGTAGAAAAATAGGAAACACCTTTGGTGGGAAGGTAACAGCCTTTGGCATTTAGTCGTGGCCACATGACAATGGATACGTCTTTGGACAGTGCTGGCTCTTTGGCTTTGAAACGGAGATGAGCATCACCCCCTAGAGTCGGGAACGACTAGCACATATGTGCGATGGGAACCTTTACCTGTTTAGTATTTAGCTTACATAGGCCTTCCTGACTTTGCAGGCAACAGCGGCTCATAGTACAATGTTATATTAATCTCCTGTACTTCATACAATAGTGTAGTAAGCTTAGGTATTGGGGATGATCAAAGGGGAAAATGATTAAACAAGGTCATGCCATCTTTACTCAATCTCCACCCTTCGTCGTGATGTTTCATGGACATATAGAAGGGGCAGAGTTTGTAATAAAAGCTTCCAATCCTCTGATACCTCTGATAGTAGGTAGGTGAACGGGCTATCCCATGAGTCAACAGTGAAATGCATTGAAAATGCACTTGTGTGACCCTGGAAGGAAGTAAATCTAGCAAAGTACAAAAATATCTAAGACTGTCAGAAGCAAAATAAATATTGAAAATCCTTGCTATTTTGAGGAATCAATGGAGGAGAGGTGGCTTATAATTATGTATAATGCAAATAATTGAAGCAGTTGCACGTTGTTGAAGTAAATGGGATCAGTCTTCTGAATGCATGACTTTCATGGATGCACAGAAGGAGAAAGTCCATTGATTGGCATGCATGGCATAAAGGCAAGTAGAGTGAAATTTATTCCTTTCTTTTATCTTAACAATAGAGTTTTGCAAGTGCCCCTTCTCTCTTTAACAGATCTGAAATCTATTCACAATAAAACTTAATCTGGAATTCAGCATGGGAAATGATAAGGAATTAGAAATACCAAAGACCATTGCTAAGGAATGGATCAGAGGTGGGTTCCTACCAGTTTGCACCTATTCGGTAGAACCGGTTCGTCAAATCTACTGAACCGGTTAGAAGAGGTTCCACCAGTGGACCCGGAAAGCAGGCCACACCTACAGAAGAGGTTCCAAAATTTTTTGAAACCCACCACTGGTCCTTGGATATGATTATTCTACACTATCATGCTCATACTTATAAAACTCAGTGCCTCTGTGAAAGGCAAGGATGACTACTGCGTTTGTGGTGCAATCAGAACATTGCGGGTGTTGAAGTTGTTTTAACGCAAACCAAAGATGCCTTTCAAAAAACACAAGTTTACATCCTATTCTTATGCATGCCAGTGCTGTGTGTGAGGTAATTTAAGGTGGTTCTGACAAGTGTTGTCGGCATCTTCATATCCGGTCACATGGGCGGCAAGCCACTCCCACAAAGGAGGCCACACCCACAGAGTAGGTTCAAACAATTTTTGAAACCCACCACTGGAATGGATGCACATATTGCAGTTTCCTTAGGTGATAGGGATCAGTTTTCAGCAATGAAAATAGCACTGCTATTTCTCCGAGGGATCAATAGACATATCTCAAGGGATAAATCTGACAGTAGCAGCAGAAGAAAGACTTTGGAGAATTTTTTTTAAAAAAATAAAAAGTAACCAGCATTCTAAAAATTAAAGCCAACACAATACTGAGATTTTGTTCTCCAGTTTCATAAGGTATCAAGAACTAATTAACAGTACCCAGGCTCTCACAGTGATGGTAAAGGATGCCTGCTCAGAACCACAAAAACATTTTTGTCCGCAATAGGTCTGCTAACTCTGGAAGAAAGACACAACACAGGTTGCTCTTCAGTGACATAGCCAGAGGTGCAAAAGAAATTTGTCATGAATTTCTTTGGATCCAAAATGCCATAATCTTCCAAAGTGGTATGTGTTGCAGCACCGCTTGGAATTGTTTTGAAAGAGCAGCAGAAACATGCATCTTTTACATTTATAATATAAAGACATCATGACATTACATGGAATATTTTGTTCTTTTTTTAAAAACTAATATACTTTTATTTACCTTCTTTCAGCAATAGACAGGCTTTATTTATAGAATAAAAGATAATGAGCCATTGTGTAGCATTACCAGGCTTTTAGAAAAGAACATTTTGTTAAATAGAGATAAGTGCATGTAGCTGTTGTTATTTTTCTTATTCTCATGACATTCACATGGAAAAACATTGGGCTACATTCGAGGCACACTGATAGAGAACAAATGCACTTTGTTCATTTAATCTGTTTTTATCATATAAACAAATTCTAGAGTACAAGTCAATTCTTCTTCTTGCCAAAGATAATGTCCATAGGCTAACTTCAAAATTCAGCTATATTAACATTCTGCACAAACACGCTTACTCATCTATACTGTATATTTCGGATCCCGCTTGTTTAATCTTTTACCTATTTTCTTATATGTTTCTCATATATGAAAAAAGTGATCAATGGCCAGTTTCTTCGCCACCTGGAAAAATGGCTCAAACCAATTCAGAATAAACTACCTTTTATAGTTCAGGAAATGTCCAATATGCAATACATTAAAAGTTACCTCTTTGCTTGGGCTTTTCCCCACTAGAAAAAGCTAAGTAGTTCTTATTAATACTCATGACTGTATATGGATATTTTATTGCTAATCAAAATGGTATAGTATTTTATGTTTTAACCTTCTGGATTATTTTAAATCCATTGGATTGTAAGGGATAATCATTTTATGAAAATAATTTACTAATATTGCATCGTGAAAAAATAAAGAGGAACAACAACTGATGACATCCTTTTACTGGTTCACAATAGAAAGTGTCCTCACTCATTGCATTACGGTGTGGTATGCTGGCTTGATAGTTGTGGATACAAAGACATTACAGAGGATGGTGAGAACAGCACAAAACATTGTGGGCTGTCCACTGATAACACTAGATAATGTTGCCAGGGCTCGTTGCCTTAGAAGAGTAAGGAAAATCCTCAGGGACGACTCACACATTGGTCAGCCCTTCTTTATTCTCCTATCATCTGGAAGGAGATATAGAAGCATAGGCAGCCACACAAACAGGCTGAAGAACACTTTTTAATCCGTGGGCTGTCAGACTCCTGAATGAAAAATAACCTACAACAACATAGTACGGTTAACTTGCAGGCTGGCACATCGTGCAATGAGTTCACATAGTGCAATAGGACTGGGTGTTTGTTAGTAGAATTCACTGGACTAGGGATTTTTTGTCTTTCATTGTGAGTTGTATTGTGTTGGGGGGGGGTGCACCAAGGGAGTCTCAGCCAATCTCATTGTACTCATGTTGTACTCTGACAATAAAAGTTTGAATTGAATTGTATACTATTTCAACAATGAATAATACTTGGAATCTCTTAGGGTCAAAAGCATTGTTTCCATTTGGTTCTTGGGTGACTCCACTCTTCAGAATATCCTGCTTTGTTGGGTTTCACCCAATGTGAAAACACTTTGCTGAGATGTGGGATGGCTTGTGGGACGTCTGGGGTGCCAGTATTTACACTGAGGAAAGATGACACTTAGGAAAGCCATCCTAAAACGCTGGGAGAACACATGATAGATTATGGGATTCACGGCAGAACTCAAATAGAAGAAAACACCTACAGGAGAGTGAATGAGTGAGTGAATGAGAGATAGATGAAAACAACAGGTAAAATCACAACAATTTGAAAAAAATATATCAGGGAGAGAAAAGTGTACAAATGTTTTAGGATACTTATCTCAGTTTATAATAATAGAATAACAGAGTTGGAAGGAACCTTGGAGGTCTTCTAGTCTAACCCCCTGCTTAGGCAGGAAAGCCTACACTACTTCAGACAAATGGTTATCGAACATCTTCTTAAAAACTTCCAGTGTTGGAGCATTCACAATTTCTGGAGGAAAGTTGTTCCACTGATTAATTGTTCTAACTGTCAGGAAATGTCTCCTTACTTCTAAGTTGCTTCTCTCCTTGATTAGTTTCCACCCATTGCTTCTTATCCTGCCCTCGGGTGCTTTGGAGAACTATTCTCCAAAGTTGACTCCCTCTTCTTTGTGGCAGCCTTTGTGGCAGAGATATTGGAACACTGTGATCATGTCTCCAGTTTAACCAGTTGATAGAAATATGATTAGCTATATGTGATCATATCTTTCTAAAACATAGTTTCTACTGACTCAAAACTGTTACTTCAACTGTATTAACTGTTCTCTAAGATTAAATTTTTTTTTTTAAAGTGCTCCCAACTGCAAGGAAAATCTAAACCAGTTTCCCCAAATTGGCAATTTCCATATGGGTGGACTTCAACTCCCATAATTCTATAGCTAACACTGTCATAGACAAAAATTCTGGGAGTTGACATTCACACATCTGGAAGTTGCCAAGGTTGGGAGATACTGTAACCATTCATAAAATCATTACAATAACATGATAATATTGTCAGGCCTGCAGCCATATTCCTTTTGGGTCTTTGGCCTGCCACACTTTCTATTATTCTACTATGCCATTTCTATTATGGGAAAATTTGAGGGAGGATGGTACGGAGTTAAATGCTATGTAACCAAAATAAAATTCCTTTCTAAAATCCAGGGTCATCCTTTGTCTCTACACCTCTGTACCTCTCCAGAACTGGATGGGTGGAACTGCCAGCATGGCAGTGGAAGATTGGACCATGTAATGGACTTGTGTGTGTGTGTGGGGGGGGGCAAGATCATGAACTTTCAACTGAGTGCGGAAAACCAGGAAGCTTTCAGATTTTTCCCAGATGTGCCAACATGGCTCTCTTAATAAATTGGAACTTTGACAAATACTTTGCCTTGGACTCTGATTTAATTTTGGATGCTATTTGGAATCCTGACAAATATTTCCTTCTGGCTAAAGTATTACATAACAGCTAGAAATGTCCATTTTGGGATATACCATCTTTATACCACTGCATACAATTGCACAGATAGGATCTTTTTACCATATACTTGGTATATGGTAAAAAAATCTACAGATTTTTTTCGACATCGCCTCCCCACTTTTAATTGCCAGATTTATTGTCATATGGAATAGTCCCAATTTGGATGAAAAAATTCTCAAAGGGTGGGAGAAAAAGGAAGGATAGAAGCATTTATGATTGTATTTGCAAAGTGTTTTGTTGCAATGTTTTATTGAACCCCTTCGCTGATTTTGACAAATCACAGAGATAAACCTAACCTAGTGACACAGTATTGGAGAGGAGCAAATGCTGATCCTATCTTCGAACAAGGGAATACAGAGAAACCGGAAGTTGAACTATACTAGGAAGTAGCACATTCAAAAAGATCTGGGAGTCTTGAATGTGAATATGATGCAGCTGCTACACAATAAGCTGCATCAACAAAATGTAGATCAAGAAAACTAACCACTCTTCTGCATTCTGCATTTGACCGATTACAGGCTGGAATATAGCATCAGATCTTATTGCTACATGTTAGAAATGAAATTGATACCATTAGAGATGGTCTACTAGCATTTGTAATGACTTTGCATATATTTAATAGCAAAAGTGCTTACTCTAGTTCACAGTGACATTTAGAGACTCTGTTTTTTCTTAATTATTTGAATCCAAACAATCCACATGATAGCACTTCTGCAAATTCTCATTTAAAAAAAGCCATGACTTCAGCACAAATTTAGACCAATTCTCATCCAAATTATCCCAATATACAACAAAGGATAGGCATTGACTCTGTGTATGTACTTGCTCTCTTTACTTTCTTGGTTCTTGTTTCCAGCAGGCAGCCAGTGTTCCCTGGCTGGTTGGCTGATCAAAAAATTGAACTGAACAGATTAAAACAAATACAAAATAATGGTTTGGTTTCTTTTTATACCTTGCACTACTTAGAGGATAATAGGAGCCAATCCCAAACTACAGAAGCCTGCATCTACACCTTATTGTTAGCCCTGTGTCAACTTCGAAACGGTGTGAGCCAAAGCCATGTTTACGTTCACTTTATTTCTTAGTTGCCACTCATTGGGGGAAGGGGAGTTACAATGCACTGGAATGTGGTGCCCTAATCCGCTAGACAAAGCATTGACCAGAAGCAGCATGAGAACCAAAGTCATGGCAACAAACTTCTGCTGAGACTGAGGGGGAAGCTCCCACTGGATTGATTGGTTAACCTGATCCAGAACACTTTCTTCCTTATGTGCTTGGGGTCTATACATCTTGCAGAATCCTATTTCCTGTTCAGTCTGAGAAAATATTTAGGGTCAATGTTATATTCAACTTGAAATATTACCTGAAACCACATGAATAAGGTTGAATATATTTGCAAGAGGTTCTGTCCAGGTTGCAACAAAGCTGTAGAAAAGACGATCTGTGTGGAATGGGGCCCAACATACCCCAAAAACGATTACTAGGACAACTGTCAGAGAGAGAATGAGAGGAGAGTAAAGTGCATGCTTTCTTGGTTTAATGTGTTCCCAACTGATCAAAACCTGGGTGAGCTCTGGGAATGTATTTAATACATCTTTTTATATTAAATATATATAAATTGTATTTCGTTTATCCAGATTTGGAAAAGTGAAGGAGAAATAGAAAAACTTTCTTGGTAATGCAAGGCTGAATACAGACAAGGCAACATTCTGTCTAGTTGGGTAGACTTACACAAATGTGCTTCTACCATCAAAGTGCAGGGGTGTCAAACTTGCAGCCCATGGGCCAGATGCATCACACACTGGCCACATCCACCTCCAGTTTAGCAAAGGGGGAAAAAGTTGTGATATGTCACATGATGACGTGTCATCTCAAGTTGACACCCCTGTCTTAGAAGGAGAAATAGGATTACGGCAAGATTTTTCTGGACCCAATGAATCAAAATTTATTGACAAAAGTACATGCCATATATTTGTCCTGATCAATAAAGCAGTTCCCCAGAACAGTCTCGTTTATCTGGAATTAGAACAATAATGTCTTCTCAGACAGCAGATACTCCATTCTTCTTTCCTTCTGCTACCTTCATTCTTGTTTCCTTCCTTTCTGAAATCTTCCGTAATGAATAACAAGCTGGACCCTGATTCCTATTTAGATAATATCTAATGGTCTTCTAAAATATATTATTCTAGACTTACCTGCTTAATAATATGTCAATAATACAAAACCACCATTTTGTACTCACATAGCATCTTTGTGATAGACTTTCTGGACGATTGTTTAATATTCATCTGCATTTCTTTTACTTCCAAGGATCTGTCTCTTCTCAACTAATAGGAAGGAAAAGTAAGAAAAATCAAAGGAATTGATCTGATGACATCTCAGAAAGTCAGTTCAATCAGTCAGTCTTTCCATCAGATTTGCTCATATTGTAACTACTTTTTCTAAAGTTGTTGATCAATGCAACCTGTTTGAGATCATTATCTATTCATCCTACCTACTTTGATAAATAAAGCAAAGTCACTTAGGTAAAATTTTCCTTGCTTGTAGGATTGTAAGGATACATAATAGAACTGAAGTGGTATTCAGGATAACTCAGCAAATGCAACAGAGGATAATGTAGTGTAATACATAGATAAAAACACTGTTTCTTCTGGTATATTTTTCTCAAGGTTTTACTTTATGCCATTGTGCAGAATAAGATTCTAGTGAAATAATTCCAAAATTCTGAGGGTCTCCCCGCCCACCTTTTGCTCACAAACACATATAGAGAAATCCTTTGGGTAAACATTTTCACATTTTCTTGCTTGTGATCAAGAGAAATAAATAAAAGCCTTGGGAACAAGTGAAAAAAAAATGGGCAGTGTCCAGTCAGTGCTGCCTTCCAACTAATTGTGGTACTAATCTGTATTTTTCTTGAAAGAAAAAACTAATTCTACCCTTCACATGCTGAATAATGCTATAATATGAATTGTTAGCTCCAAGTGAATTTCCCATATATTTTTCTGGAAAAACTAGAGACACGTTGTTTTTTTAAACACATCAAATGAAATTAAGTTACATTTCTCAGAAACTAAATAACCACAATGCTGTTTAAATCATTTTCTCTACCAAGTGTCTGGATGCAGTTCTAAAACTATGTTGCCCAAAAAGTAAACTTAAAGTAAACTCCAACCACTTATACAAGAGAATAACAAATCTGTGGCTACTAGCAAAACATTTATTTGAGCTTAATATATTATCCTTGTTATGTCAGAGGCTTAGAAACTTTTTTTTAAATCTAGAATACAGCCCAATAATTATTTATTAAGGAATAATGCATGCATGTAGTAGGATTCCAGAATTAATGCATGTGCTTCTAATTAAAATCAGAATGAAACCTGTTCATAAAAGCCCTGCATTATTGCTTAGTATACTATATGATAGCACAGAATAACAGATACTGTTTAAACAGGTGGGAAAAAAAGATACAGGGATAAAAATAATTAGAAAAAGATGCATAAAGTATCAGTTGTAACCATGTTAAATGAGGTGCACTATCAAATAAACTAGAGAAAAGCGAGGCATAGTTTAGTCAGGACTCACTTTCAACCCCATCAGGCAGTAGAGGATACTGATGACACTCATTGGAAGCACATAAAACAAGAGAGAAGTTAACTGGATGATCCAGTTGTAAATCCACATAGAATAGACCACAGTACAAATTGCAGAACCAGGGACCTCTGTACGATTTGGAAAATACTGTAGCTTTATGCCATGGATGCTGGTATTGGGAAGAGAGAAGATGATTGAGAGAAGCCATAGGGTAAGGATGATCCTCAGAGCTCGCTGCTGGGTATTTTTCAACCTGGCTCGGAAGGGGTGTAGAATGGCCATATATCTCTCTATGCTAACCATGGTGATGATCAGGATAGAAGCAAAGCACACCGTCTCGAAAAAAGCTGTTTTAAAGTAGCAGCCCACTGGTCCGAATAAGAAAGGGTAGTTGCTCCACATTTCATAAACTTCCAAAGGCATCCCAAAGAGTAATACCAGCAGGTCTGAAATAGCAAGGCTAAAGAGATAGCAATTAGTGGGTGTTTGCATGTTCCTGTGCTTGAGAATCACCAAGCACACTAAAAGGTTGCCAGACACACCAACTATGAAGAGCAGAGCGTAAATCCAAGTCATAGGCAAGGACAGGTGGCTGTGTTTTGGTCCATATAGAAAAAGAAGATAGTCTTCAGTGCTATTAAAATATTTTCTTAGTGGTTCTGATTCTTCCATCCTGTGAACGTATTGAGATATATTTGTGGTACAATCCATTGTAGGAGCTGTGGATAGAACAATCTCTTTTCTGGTTCCAGTTTTATTTACATTACCCAAGAGTAGTTGGCTTGAGAAATGACCGGAAGGGGAGAGCAGCAAAGATGGAGACAAACACAACTAGAGAATCTCCTTTCAGACTGGAAGCTGTTTGTGGATGTGTCTCAGTATATTTGTGTTATAATAATTTCCTTTGAAGAGCCTTTTCAAGAGTAAGCTCCTCCTTTCACAGATACTCATTGGCTAGCTGCATGAATCAAATTATATGTTGATCAAGATTTTCTTGACTATTCACCTCATCTTTATTGAAAGAAACATATACTGAATAAGAGGTAAAGTTAAGGAACGGGGAGGAATGAAACTTAAAATCTGAATCGTTGATATAAGACTATCTACAAAATCCTTAGTTTGTGAATAATAATCCCAGAAAGGGAGAAATACAAGCTAAATGCTAATGCTTAACTATGCTATGCTATGATTCATTTTTTTTCTGAAGTAGAAGCTGTAGCTATAAAAAAATAAAATAATTCTAAAATTAAAGCTTGCATCTTGTAGCCATTTAGTCCTTCGTGATCTGGATGCTTAGCATCTGAACAAGCAACTGCAATAAAGAGAACCAGATAGAGATCAAACATTAAGATAATTGGAGAGAGTCATGAATTGGCTGGTGCTGCACTTTATATATTATATGTCAAATTGGAAATTCATACGGTATAATAGTACCCCATTCATGCAGATCCAAACTACCCATCTTGTTTAAAACATACGTACAAAAGCACAGCTACCCTACAATTAAAAATATATATATCATCAATGCCTGGATTTGCCTGGATACTATGTGGTGGCATCGTGTTATTTTTTATAATAAATTAGTAGAAATGTAAAATAGATAATAACATCAGATGAAATCCAGTCTAACCTTGTTATTCTTGATGGATTTACTATATATTTTTATATGATAGTTTTGTGTTGTTGTTTGAACTTAGAATAAGAGAATACTTTAGGTAAAGATAAAGGTTCCACTCACACATATGTGCTAATTGTTCTTGACTCTAGAGGGAGGTGCTCATTTCCATTTCAAAGCCAAAGAGCCAGCATTGTCCAAAGATGTCTCCGTGGTCATGTGGCCGGCATGACTAAACACCAAAGGCATATGGAACACAGTTACCTTCCCACCAAAGGTGGTTTCTATTTTTTCTACTTGAATTTTGACATGCTTTCAAACTGCTCGGTTGGCAGAAGCTGGGACAAGTAACGGGAGCTCACTCCATTACACGGCACTAGGGATTTCAACCACCGAAATGCAGACCTTTCTGATTGACAAGCTCAGCGTCTTAGCCACTGATACTTTACTATGCACTATATTCATATCTGAACTGAAGAAATTCTGAAATCTGTGCTCTGATGTATTAAAAGGAAATATTTGGCAATCCCCTTGTCAGTCCTGCCTCAGCTTGGGGGCTTCTAAGTAAAAAAACAAACCTTCACACCCCATTTGGATGAGAAAGGTATAATTTACTAGAAGTCAAGTGACACACAGTAACACAAAGCCAGGACTGAAAGTTCCTGCACCAACACCCCCAGTGTAGCATTTCTCTCCTATCATGGATCCCCTTAGGTCAAACTTCCAAAGAGATGTTTTTAGAACTGGCTCCTGAGGAATGCGCAGGCCTGCTCCAGGCACACTAAAAGGTTGCCAGACACACCTTTGTCTTTTTTTCCCTTTCAACTTTTTTCCTTTTTTAATCTCCTTTCCACCATATTTTTCCCTTTTGTTTATATATATATAAACACATGCACACGCACACGCGCGCACACACACACACACACACACACACACACACACACACACACACACACACACACACACACACACACACACACACACATATATATATATATATATATATATATATATATATATATATATATATATATATATATATATATATATATATCTGCCTAGTATGCCTAGTATGCAATATAGCTCAGGTTCAAATCCCAGTAAGGGTATGGCTAGCTGATGAGAGCTAAATAGCTTGAAATAGATCTATACTAGTCTCCCTTTATTTATTTATCAGCACAAATAAACACACACACACACACACACACACACACACACACACACACACACACACACATATATATATATATATATATATATATATATGAAATTTAATAAATCTGATTTTTTTAAAAGGATATAAGGTTGTTTGTGAAAAAATATATACTTTCTCTGCTTACTTGTTCACCAATAACATTCACCAATACCATTCTGCTCCAAAACATGACTAATATAGACATCAAGCTGTAATTTCGTAAATTCTTTCTTTTCCTCCTCCTTTTTTTTTGAACATTAAAAAATTGGCTCTTCTCAAGTCTTCTGGGACATCACCAGTTCTCCAGGAATTCTCCCAAATTAGTTAGCAGTTCTATAATCACCTCTGCCAATTCTTTCAGATTTCTGGGCTACAATCCATTTGGCTCTGGAGACTTGCATTTATTTTAATTAGTGATTTATTTTAATTTATTTTAATTTACTCAATTCTTGGCTATCCTAAACTGCAGGTCCCTTCTTCCACTAATAACACAACAATAATCAGAGAAGGATTATTGATTTTTTTTTCCTGAAAGGAGATAAATGTAAAATACAAGATCACCAATTCCCCCCCTTTCTCTTTGCAAGAGACTTACAGACACATCATTAGCAATATTGCAGAAGCTGCCAAATGCTCCTGTAAATGACTGCAAAATGTTTACACTTTGACATAAGCATAAAAAGGACTAAATGTCTATAGAGATGCTGAATCACACGGGCCATGGCTGTGCACAACACAGGAGAAGAAACCCATCAGGACAAGATTCAGGAATCCATCTGTATCCAAAAGATCACTTTTTTTGAAGACAGCAAAGTCCACATTCTGGACAGAGAGGACCATTGATTGGAAAGAGTGGTCAAAGAGGTCATCTATATTAAAATTGAACAGCCCTCTCTCAACAAAGGGTGGAACCTATGACACCACCTAACTCCTGTTTATAACACAATCCTTTCAGCAATACTAAGAAGTTCCACACCCATTTGCACTCTGATTCAGGTGACCATGAGGGTATAGATAAACCCCCAAGTGGCCTCAATGACTCTCAGAAAGCTAATGACAGACCTTCAGAGTGCTAATGACCAGATGTCTGCTAGGGAATATAAATCCTCCCATTCCCCAACACTCAGCTAAAACTACAGAACACATCTTTATAAGGGAAAGACACTTGCTTTTCAGTCCTTATCAGAGGTGGCATTTTGCCATTTTGGACCGGTTCACCCAAACCGGTAGCTGAAATAGTGGGTAGCCCTGGCTCTAGTTCAACCTATTTAGGGACTTTTTTGAGCAAAGTGCATGCACATTGATTGGGCGCATGCGTGGACGGGGCAAGCAAAGCAATAGCACGCGCACACACACATTTGTGAATCAGTAAGGAAGGTAAGTGAAAACCACCCCTGGTCCTTATGGTGCTCACTGCTCTAGCAAGTTTTCCTAATGAGTTGTGCTCCCTTAATAAGGCATATTAAAACATTAACTTTTATTCATTGGAACATTTGGTAGTTTCATTTTGAGACCATAGTCCTTTTTAAAAACATATATTTATATAAGAAGAGAATAGTATAAAATCATAGGACTGGAATGGACCATAGAGGTCTCCCCCCCCCCATCCAAAGTTGTTTCTTGAAAACATCCAGTGATGCAGTCCTCACAACTCTGGGAGGCAAGCTGTTCCATTGATTAATTGTTCTCAAATGTCATGAACTTTCACCCTAATTCCAAGTTATATCTATTGTGCTTTGTGCTTTGGAGAATAAGTCAAACCCCTCTTGTCTGTGACAGCCCCTTAGTAGCAGAAGATAGCGACCATGTCACCCCTTACATCCTTACTTTGTTAGGCTAGACCAGACATGTCAAACACGCAGCCCATGGCCCATGACCCAGATCCATCCTGCGGTAGGCCACAGAGTTGGCCCATGGGGCCATTCCAAAGATGGTGAGGGACCGGCACCTGCTGCCCTGACACCTGCCACATCCACCCAGTCAGCCGTGACAACCAGGCCATGCCCACCCCAGCACCCCAAGGGTATACAAACTCCTGATGAGGCCGGAAACGGGATTGAGTTTGACACTCCTGAGCTAGACATACCTAGTTTTCTCAACCGTTCATTGTATGGTTTAGCCTCTAGACCCCTTACCATCTTTGTTGCTCTCTTCTACACGCTTTCTAGGACCTCAGCATCTTTTTTGTGTTGTGGTGATCAGAATTGGATGCAGTATTCCAAGTGTGGCATCACTAGTGCAATATAAAGTGTATCATATACAGACATACTGTATATATTATACAGTATAATACCATTCCCCACACTCTTCCTCCTCCCATTGTTGGAAACTGTTCTTTTGCTTCAGGACTTATGTTCCTGTACTAATTCATTCCAAGTTTCTTTTACTCCTTGCCATGTAGTCAAACCTTTAAGTTTCCTATTGACTGTCATAGAATTCTCAACTCACAAACTTTTGACTACCAATTATTCTTGCTTTCAAATTACTCAACTTTTTTGTATCTACGATCTGGAATAAAGATGCCACTTACTTTATTTACAAGACAAGCAACCTCTGTTTGAACTCTTATAGGAGCTTTTATTGTTTTCTGTGTAAATAGCCAAATCTCATCTCACTCTCCATTATTATCTCAAGATTTACTGCATGTCAGAAAAAGCTTTCAGAGATATAATTGGCTATTTTCTGTTTTCATCTGTCTAAAGACTTGCATAACAAGTCATCTTTTTAAGTTAACAGGTACTTGTCTAATATCTTAACAGCCTAGCAGTTAGCTGAGAAATGATTAAAAAATTATTTTCTGTATCCTTGGATTAAATGCTTCCTACCTCAGTGCCTTCACAAACTGCTCTCATTCATGAGTCAGTCTTAAAATATTTATACTGAAATATGGAAATTGTTGAAGAGAAGAAGGTAAACCACAAAAACTGCATTATGAAAACTTGGAAAATGATTAGAAGTGATTTTATATGGCAGCTAATTAAGCAAATAAACCATTTCAAATATGCAGGTTTGAGATTTATTACCCAGTGTATTTCATATTGGTTAACTCAGTGGCACACCAAATGTTTAAATATTTTGCTGAACTTCAGTAATAAAAGTATGGTAATTATACACACAAGCCCACAATAAACACACAATCACCTACCATGCATAAAATGAAATACAATCATTTTTGGAAATTGCAGGCATTTGAGTAGCTTTTTATATGTTTCTGTATACAATTCAAAGATCTGTTCTTTTATTCTATAAAACCCTCCATGCCTTGACTCCTAAGCAGAAAAATTGGTAGAAAAAAGATTTAGGACAAGTTCTCTGACTGACACTATTCTATTGAATGTAGTTAGGTGAATGAAAGAAATCACAGAATTGGTATGTATTTATGACAGACAGAACAGAAAAAACACAATAGACTACGACAAAATCAAAAATGAAAAGCCAACTAATTCCTTCAGAAATTCTGTTCCGTTACACCAAAAGTGTTTTTCCTCATATAATTGATCCCCAAATATAATTCCTGGAAAACGTCTGGAAAATACACAGGATAACAATGATTTTGCTTCCTGAAAACATTTGGGTATATCTTATACATTTTTCTCACAAAAATAATCTATAATATAACCCATCAAAGAAATCTTCTGTTTTGGCAATGTACACCCTCAATACCTGTTAGCTATGCTGCATGCATGAAAGAAACATAGAAAAACATGGAACTGTTGCTAAAGCACATCCAATACATCCAATATACTGTAACTGGAATATCTGTAGCGATCTAAAAGTAGTGGCTCTATTGCTTGGAGTGCAGTTCAGATGTACCAACTATTGTTACATATGGAAATGGAACAGCCATGCAAGACAGTCGCATTACATTAAAATGGCCCATCTGAAAGAATTTGGTTCCAGCATAGAAAAACGTGGCACATGAACCACGTGTTCACCTGGCAAAGATATTTTTGTCTCCACTTCACATAAAACTCAAATTGATATTTTTTTTGTGAAAATAAAAATGATGAACAAGGAAGGTGAAGGTTTTTTGTTATTGGAGAACAATTGATGTCAAGATTAAGGAAGACATTTTTTGTTGGTCCACAGATTGAATATTAATAGCATTTAGCATTTAGACTTACATACCACTTCACAGTGCTTTACAGCCCTCTCTAAGCGGTTTATAGAGTTAGCATATTGCCCCCAACAATATGGGTCCTCATTTTACCAACCTCAGGAGGATAGAAGGCTGAGTCAACCTTGAGCCTGGTGGGATTTGAACTCCCAAATTGCAGGCAGCAGAAGTAGCCTGCAGTACTACATTCTAACCACTGTGCCACTGCAGTGGTTAGAATGAATAAGACGTCAGTGGCAAGTGGTTCGAAGACCTATGAGTGGGGCCAGAAAAAAATTGCCTGGAAAACATTCAAGGATGTCATTGAGAATTTTCTTGGCAACTATAGAGCATCAAACTACAGTACACATCAAATAGTTGATATCAGAAAGTTGATTCAACTTCTTATAGCAACAGCGTACAGGACTATAAAATGCAACATGTCACTGAAAATTCATTTTCTGCATTCACACTTGGATTTCTTTCCTAAAAATTTAGGTGCAGCCAGTGAAAGGTTTCACCAGGAAATTGACACAATGAGAAATGGTATCAGAGCAACTAAAATTCATCAATGCTGACTGACAATTGTTGGACACTGCAGTGACGTAGACTGCAGTACAAATGAAAACCAGCAGAAAAAATACTTCTAGTCCTGTCGAAACAATGCAGCATGTTTGAAACTTATGATTAAATATACTAAAATCAGTAAAAGTTAGTTTCACACTTCTCAAAACTCTTACATCATACGGTCATTATCTGGAATTTGCCCATGGCTGCCATGGTGGCCATAAGGTGAAAGCCAAGAACTATAAGCCTGGGGAACTCCACTGCCAATCCTGAGATGGCCTCCAGCAGCTCAGCAGGAAGGTTTCCATGTAGCAAGGAATACAGTAGCAACAATCCCAACTGATCCCGTGAGTCCAGGTTCATAAAGGGCAACTCACAGCTCATGTGTTAGTTTCCACATGAGCTGTTTTTTGGTTCTAAAAAGAACATTTCAGTATTCAAACCATTGGTTACTCTCCTCTGCAGAGATTCTTCAACTTAAATTGCAAATCTATTTGATGTTGACTGGCTCTTTTCAAGTATAACAATGACCTATCTATATATTGATCTAATCTTTCTTTCTCTCTCTCTCTTCCTCTGAAATGCATGTATTTACTTGTGGCATTCAGATTTTTTCCCCCAATCAGGTATAAAGAAACATTATTGAACATAATAATATGAAGTACATAAAAATGGAGGGAATGATTCTAGGCAAATAAGAACAATTAAAAACACAACCAAAATGACATCAAAGCAGAATAAGAAAAGCTATTAGGTGAGCCAGGGTAAAAAGCCATTCAATAATAACTCAACAACCAAAACCACATGGATACAATTAACTATATGACATTGACTCACCCAAGCCTGGGAACACATTCACATCTTGAATGCTTTGGGGAAGGATGGAATAATCAGAGCAACCAAGCCTCTGGATATAATGCCCCAAAGGGCAGGCATTGTGACAGAAAAAAACTGACTTGACCAGAAGAGACAATATTTTGCTAATGACCCCTGAACAACTCGGGACGCCACTAAAACTAGTGATGAGGCACGTGGCCCGACAAAACCGCGCTCATCAAAATAGCGGTGACAAAACCACATCGCTAAAGCCGCGACGTCATCACCACGATGTCATCACCGCAGCGACAACAGTGCGGTGACAGAAGGGTGCTTTAAAACAGCGCGGCGGCAGAAAGCCGATTTAAATTAATGTAAGGATTAGGATTAGGTTTAGGGGTTTGGTTTAGGGTTAGGTTTAGGGTTAGGTTTAGGGTTAGGTTTGGGTTAGGGTTAGGGTTAGGGTTAGGGTTAGGGTGCTGAGTGCTTTGGAAGGCGCGGATTTGCCTTCCGCGGTTATGTCGTTGCGCTAGGGTCGCCTTTTTCCTTAGCGCTTCGGACGGTGCGGATTTGCCCTCCGCGCTTATGTCGGCGCGGATAAGGGCTTTGCGGTTTTGTCTGTGAACCCATGAGGCAATCCTTATTCATAGAAATCTAATTTCCTAGCCAAGTATGCTAAAGTCCTAGCACTCCAGAAGCTCAGTGATCAGAGACCACAAGATGAGGCAATCATCCAGGATTGGCAGCATCCAAATGGCTTCCCCATTGGCTTTGTTTGTGGAAAGTCACAGGTGGTCAAAAGTTACTTTTGCATGGCATATTTCTTAGATGACCTGCAAGTTGGGAGCTGGGAATGCCAGGAACGTAGCATTAAGTGATGTAGCCATGTGATTCATGCTTTATGATGGCATTGCTTATCAATGGAAATCCAGGCTCCCCATTGTTGTTGTTAAGCATTAGAACCAACTAATATCATTAGTGTTAGAACCAAATGAATGCAAAAGAGCACTGTATAAGAAAGGGCTCAACAGTTCTTAATTTCATTTTGTTAATAGTGCAGTTTTATAATCTAAACAGATTATTGTTTCACCATTGAGAAAATTTCTTAGTGCTTTCGTCATCATAAAAGTAAACATTCAGTAAGGAAGCCAATGGAGACAAGTTTGAAACAATTCTTTTCCTGGAATGTTTATTCCAAACTTTCAATAAATTGCTGAACTTTAAATAATAGATAACTTCTTGACAAGGGTTTATTTTTGTGGTTATATGAACCCAAATAAATCTGTGCAGCTGCTATGGAATATCTGACCCTTCTATTAAGGTGATGGAGGCAGCTTCTGATGTCAGTGTTTAGGCAACTGGCTTGAGAGTGTAATTTGAAACATGGAAAGGTCAGATCATTCTTTTTAAACTTGCAGAGATAGAATCAGCATTCTTTCTGTTTGTAGAGAATTTGATGGAGGTGAGTCAGGAGTAATTCATGGGATCAGTGATGGGTTCTGGATCCCGTTGCAACCGTACAGAGCAACGGGGCCGGGCGTCCACCACATGAATGTGTGCAGCGTGTGTGAACACACAGGCAGCATGGACATATGAACTTACTGCCCACGATGCTCCATGACATCTCCGTCATGCTCCAGCTGCTTGGCGGAGCATTGTGCAGGCACCATACAGTCCGTGCACGTGGGCGGAAGCCCCGAAAACTTCAAATACCGGTAAGGAGCGTGGGTGGGCAGGTGTGCCCTCCGGAGCACTGTACCAGAATGGTACCCGGTGCTCCCGGCAGGCACTGGTACACCTATACTGGGGCATACTGGTCGTAACCCAGGGATGCTCAAAAGGAATCTTTCGCTCATGACTATTGATGGCCAGCTTTTAATCATTGCAGAAAAGGGACAGTGCGTCAAAACAAATCCATCTTCTTTTTCTGTCTGATTGAGAACTGATTAAGCCAATTTTCTAGTTCCAGAACATTTTTACATGAAAATGCTAAGTAATAATTCATTTCCTACAATGGAGCATTCACTTTAATAGAGGGACCTTTTTCTTCCTTATTGATGTAGCACTAATGGCAGCACTTTAAAGATGTTACTAGGCAACTTTGGATTAATGACAACAATGACAACATGAGAACATTCGAGAAAGGGTTGCAGGTAATAGGTGAGGTCATTTACAGATTTTAACCTTCAGTACTCCTGGTTCATCCCAAAACATGATATAGAAATCATATAACATTTGTTGAGGTCCTTGAAGTTTGTGGATAAATTATAAAGAACTATTTCAAGCTGAGCTCTTATGAAAAAAAAAATCCTTGTTTAAGCTGAACAGTTGGGAAATATCAAGATTTGGAAGGGAAGGTCTTGACGTTGCCGTGAAATGATAGACTTTCCCGGGGCTCTGGGATCGCCACCAAATACTGGTCACAGGATGGTCCAATCTGGACCTAAACCATCCTGAAGCGATGGTGATAGGAAGGGGCATATCCTGTTCATCCCAGAGACACCTGCAAAGTCTCTGGTGATCTGGGAAAAAGCCCCTGGTGACTACGAGTCAGCCATTAGGCTGCTGGAACTGCTGACAGCTCTGTAATGCAAGGACAGGAGAGAAGCATGTCATTTTGGTGAGAGTTTTAATTTTTATTTTCTGTTGGAGAGAGAGCACCCTAAATCTGGAGATTTAATTTAAAATAAAGACTGATGAGAGAGCAAGCAGCAGACTTAGGCATGGTCAATTGAAGATTTCCTTTTTTCCCTTTTTACTACCGGAAGCCTGACTGGACTTTCATTGTAATTCACTTTTTAAATTGGACTGGCTCTTTGCACTTTTTCTTTTTTTACTTTCTTCAGTGGACTCTTTTGAAACATTGATATAATTACGTTTTAACTGTCGGAGAATTTCCTTTTTTTTTTTTTTTTTGCTATTGTATTTCCCTTTTCTTGGTTTTCCTTTTTTATTTTTTTAAAAGTAAAAGGCAGAGCGTAAAAGACAAAGGCTGAGAGTGGGAAACAAGCATTACTGCCATCTAGTGGATTTGAAATAATGTTTTTATTTTCACATGAATGTTTAGAGAGAAGCTGTTCCTTTCAAGATTACTTTGTCAAGGCTTGATAGTGAGAGGAACACAGTTGTTTATACAGGTGTTTCTTCTAAACTTTCAGTGTTTGGGAATTTACCTTGAAATAATAAAGAAAAAAATCTTTAGGACTTTAAAGGTACAGTCAACACATTGAATTTCACCCAGAGCCAAGGTGAAGTTCTCACAAACTAACCAAATAGGGCAAACTGAGGTGCATTTTAAAACTGTTCCAGCCATTGCATTCAGGATTAGCTGTAGCTTCCAGATGGTCTTCAAGGATAACTCAAGAAAAATGGGTTGCCCTAATCCAAAATTAGAGATGATCAAGGCATGAATTATTTTGAATTGGGTCTCCTGATCCATGAATTTTAATAATTGGTGCACAACATAATAATGCGTAATGACTTTCCTTGGCAGAACTGCTGTATGCTTCTGAAATAAGTGTTGTGAAATCTGGAGTATCCTCAATTTACAAACCATCTCAGATGAGGGGATAGTAATCTATTCCATAACTGAAGACAGAATATCACTAGTTTTGGTTTGATCGTTTATCTACTTTGTCTTGGTCAGATTGAGTCTGAGATTGTTTTATTCCCTTCCAGCTCTTGTAGCCTCCATCTTGACAACAGCAAAAGTAGCTTGAATGCATCTCTTGTTCTGTTTAGGGCTGAATTGTTATATTAATTATCTTCAAATCAAGCTTTCCATTTGCAAATGTCTTGTGTTACATGCTATACAGTTTGATGGAGACTGCTTAGACCACAATAGATTTCTTACATATCCTTAAACACTGAACAATAAGAAAGCTGAAGGGCATAGAATTCATTTCCATATGTGTGTGTGTG
Organism: Thamnophis sirtalis; assembly: GCF_051295495.1. Lineage (NCBI taxonomy): Eukaryota > Metazoa > Chordata > Lepidosauria > Squamata > Natricidae > Thamnophis > Thamnophis sirtalis. Next base: position 87,371,791 of record NW_028261383.1, on the reverse strand, counting down.
TGTGTGTGTGTGTGTGTGTGTGTGTGTGTGTGTGTGTGTGTATGTATGTATGTATGTATGTACACATACATACATGGTATGCCCCAATTATGGGAGGAAGCTAACTGCTTCCATTCTCTGTCCATCGGCTCGTCACAAGAGACCATCCAGACAGAAAGCCCAATATTTTACTGTTGCCTTTTGTTACATTTATGTAGTATTTGTGCTGATAAATAAATAAAGGGAGACTAGTATAGATCTATTTCAAGCTATTTAGCTTTCATCAGCTAAGCATACCCAGGTTCGAATCCCAATAAGGGTATGGCTAGCTGATGAGAGCTAAATAGCTTGAAATAGATCTATACTAGTCTCCCTTTATTTATTTATCAGCACAAATACTACACACACACACACACACACACACACACACACACACACACACACACACACATATATATGCAAAAAGCTTAGATAGAACAGTTATATAATCCCAAGCACTTAATGATACTATTCTGTGGTCTGGCATATAACATCTTTGCTATTTCCTGTTTCTGATTTATTTAATTTCAGTCAAATCTGGTTATAACAAAAAATTCAAAAGAAGAATGTACCACCCACATGCCTCAGCACTTATGTATCAAGTATTTTTTTCCTAGTAGTTTTAAGCTGTTTTCATCTGAATCACAAAAGGAACATGGAGGCAAGAAGATAATGAGTCATCATCAGGCAAACTTTTGCAGAACTGTTAAACATCTCTTTTTTTCTTTCTCTTAAAACCACACACACACACACACACACACACACACACACACACACACACACTATTCTTTTTCAATATTTTGCAAAATACAGAAAGAAGTAACAAATAGTAACTTAAAGAAAAGAAAGGAAAATAATAGGAATGTGGCTAGATATTGTTTATACTCATAGCATTTCAGATATCTTTCCTTATCTTTTTAGCCTTGCAAACTATCTTTGCTTCCACCATATACAAACAAAAAAACCCCCATAATTTGATATATTAATGTTCAGTTCCATACTCCAGATTATATTATATAGTCTATTCAAGCACTCATTACTTCACTTTCAAGCCAACAATATGATATTGATAGCAGTATAGTTTAGTGTTATGGTGAAGGTGCTTGTCTAGAAACCAGGAAATTGGGGGTTCTAGTCTTGTCTTAAACATGAAAGCTGGCTAGGTGATTTTGGGCCAGTCACTCTTTCTCAGTCAAATAAGGGCTGTTGTTGTGGGGGGAAAAAATAGAAGGCAGAAGGAGTATTATGTACATCCGCTACCTTGGCTTACTTATAAAAGAAATAAAGGTGGGACAAAAATCTAATAAATTTTAAAAAAATGAATAACTAAACAAATCTACAATATTTTCAACCAGCCCCTAACTTCACCATTAGTATTTCTTAAATGTTTCTCTCTAAATAGATTAAACATGCAATGGGATACCAAGTATCCATACTCTCTTATTTACTTATAAAAGAAATAAAGGTGGGACAAAAATCTAATAAATTTTAAAAAAATGAATAACTAAACAAATCTACAATATTTTCAACCAGCCCCTAACTTCACCATTAGTATTTCTTAAATGTTTCTCTCTAAATAGATTAAACATGCAATGGGATACCAAGTATCCATACTCTCTTATTTACATGAGACTTTGCTTTTGAAATGTATTGCTCTTACTGCCCTCAGGGATCAACTTTCAACTTCATATCTGTGCAAAACATTCCGTAATTCATTCACTGATGTATGTTTTCCCTAAATCTCTAACAAATGTGCAACATTTTTTTTTCCTTTTCACAATCCTGCTCTGGTCTGCGTACTCCCTACAAGAAGAAAACCATGCTGGGCTCTCCATATTTACTTACTGTCACCCTTTGAGTCAGAATGATTCTAAGTGCAGTATCTTGTTAAGGCACAATTTATTTTTACACTCACTCTTGCTGTCTTTGGAATCAGGAACAGAAACCATATCCTTCCAGTCATCAGGCAAAGTTGTAGACTTCAAGCATGTTGATCCCTTCCCACGGGTGGTATTCACTTACCTTCACTACCAGTTCACAAATGTGAGTGCGTGTGTGTGCTAGCTTCACTTGCACACACCACCTCCATGCATGCGCAACACCTTCTGTGCATGCGCAGAGCGTCAAAAACGGGACGTGATGATGCCCGGGTGGGTGGGCGGAACCTTCTGCTGCTGCTACTACTGGTTTGCCCAAACTGGATAGAATCGGCTGAATAGCACCACTGTCACTTCCCAAAAGTAAGCCACATCCATGCTTTAATGTTTTTCAACGTACACATCTATAGCTACAGCCCAACCAATTTTCAACAATCCTACAAAATATATAATTTCATGGGTTCCTTTGTGGTACTTCTTTATTTTAAATGCCTCTGTATAACTAGAGTTTTGAAGCAACATTTTTGTAAAACTTCATCAGTTAGTCATTTGTTTTGCTTCACATCACATTTGTTCTGTGGGTCGCACCCTTATATCACAATTGCATTATTATTCTTTCTAGTGTTGGTTTCTTCTTATAGTGAATACAAACATCTTGCGTTATTAAAAACAGTATGTCAGTTAACAGATAGTTCAGTACCCTACTCATTAGTAAGTAAACATTAATCACCCCCATAAATAATTATGATAAAATGTTCATCATTCAAGTCTAAGAGTTCTCAGACTGACTTCTTTTTATTGAAATACATACAAAACTCAATTATGGGCATGTAATGCATCAGGAAAATATCTAATATCTGTGCCTGTGTCAAAGTTGGTATGTGTGTGTGTGTTTGTATAAATAAGAATATTAACAATGTTATCAAAATCATTTTAGCTGCCACAATTGCAGTTTTATTTACTTAATAAATGCACATTTGCCTATTTATCTAAATGTATTATACTCTTCTTGGAGAATTGCCAGAGATCTCTAGATATGGTATATTTTCTTTTACAGAAGTAAAGTAAAAAGCATATATTGGCGAATTAAATAAATGAATAAACAGAAAATCCATAATTAAGCCAATTGGAATTTGTAAGTTCCTGAAAGTTGCTAAAATAATAAGCATATCTATTTCACAGCAGTAACAACAGCAGCTCTTTCGAACTTTACTCTGTTAATGTCAATGATTTTTTTCTAAGAAAATACAATGTAGAAGTAAACAAATTTCTTTTTATTCTAAATACCCAGATTGGCAATAGAAGTGATGAACTATGTATCTTTCTTTTAAAACCATTTGATTGGAACAATGTTTTCTCCTCATTAATGTTACTGGAACAACATTACATCACAATATTTCCATGTTTCAATGGTGATTGATTACACCAGTTTACCTGGTGATTGTTTGCAATGTATCTATTGCTCTCAAATTGGTTAAAAACTTTAAGATTCTGAACTTAGAAAAGATGTTGCTCCTTTTATCTTGTCTGTGCACGTGTGTGTATGTTCTCCTACCACTGAACACTGCACTGCATTTTTATCTCCACAAAACACTTTCTAATCCCAGTCTAATGTTAAATTTAGTGGAAAAAATTTCTAATAAATCATTCAAAGGAAATACTTTTATATTCATCAAATATTGTTTCAGTATTTTCAATCCTCAAAGAATAAGTTTCCTTGCTTCCTTGCTTGCCTATTTATTCAATGTAAACACTTCTATGCTACTTCAGTAATACGACTCTTGGTGGCTTTTGAGTGTACAGTACAGATTTCCTATCTGTTGCACTTACAAATAACATATAATAACGGCAGAGAACGGATACAATTTGCAAACCAGATATGTAAATGGTGTTGGTTTTGATTTTCAGATGTAAGGTCCTTCCCTAAAAAATAGGGTTTCATACTAAAATATTTCTAATAATGCTGAAATAGCAATAAACCAGATCCTTAAAAGCATACAAATAATGTCAAAACCTATCCACTTAAATTCCATGGGTAAGCACAACATTAATAGACAAATTAAGGTTAGTGACCAAAAAGATGGGAGCAAAGAAAACACATAAATCCAAAGCAATGTTAGTTCAGAACATCTTTGACTGGCAGGTGATAAAACTCATTGGCTGGCTACTCATGTAAGTATCATAAAATGTATCAAACCATTTAACCAATTCCCCAGCACTTTTTATATCTGGAAATAAAATGACAGCATTATATGGTTTTTATTATAACCCCAGAAGCACCAGAAAAGCCATCAGAGCTAAGCAATTCACTCACACAGTTCAATTTGGTGTATGGAAGCAAATCTGGCTTCAGTTTACAATTTGTTCCAGCGGGATGATTTGTAGAACCAAAGCAACTCTTCAAAGTGTTGCATAGTCTTACTTAGTATTTGATAACAATCTCTGTTGGCGAGTCAGTTTGGTGTAGTGGTTAAGGCATCAAGCTAGAAACTGGGAGGCTATGTGTTCTAGTGCTGCTTGAGGCACAAAGCTAGCTGGGCCAGTCACTTTCTCGAAGCCCTAAAAAGGAGGCAATGAAAATTCACTTCTGAAAAACCTTGCGGGCACTTCTGTAGACAGTCTCAGTATCATACAAAATTTAAATGGAAAGGGGGAAAAATACCTCAATTCTCTGTGGGCCACAACCACAAGATGTCACTATAGGACAGGTTGTTAACTTTCAGTGGCTTAAGTCTGACAGCAGTAGACCATAACTGATGTGAACAGAAGAATAAAATGGAAACAGATGGGATGTATGCATATTTTCCAAAGTCATCAGAAGATCTTTTTAAAGAAAATGGAGCGTGGAAGGTGATGGGGTGTGCAATTGTTTTCAGCAGCCAGACTGCAGTATATGTTACAGTTCCTGAAACAGGAAATGTACTGTCTAGCTAGCTTTTAAAGATCATTGAAAATATATTCCTATTATAACTGATCTTCTGGGAAACATGGAAGACTGAATATCTTCATGTAGTTGTTGTTGTGAGGAAAATAGGAGGAAAAGGTGTGTTGGATATGTTCACTGCCTTAGCTTATATCTCTCTCTCTCCCTCCCTCTCCCTCTCCCCCCCCCTTCTCTCACACACTATGATCTTGCTTGAAAATTGTCATATTTTGGACACATTATGTGAAGACATACACTCTTGAAAAGTCCATTATATCTAAAAATACGGAGGAAAAGAGATGACTAGCAGCATAGTAAATGGACTTGAATATAGAAGCGAAGGGGTCATTGCTGAATGATCTGAATGACCAGGCTGAGAATAAATCATTCTGGAGAAGATACATTTATGTATCGTCTGATTGTTAAAAATCAACCATGGCTTGATACAATCACTCAACAAATCAGTTAATGCAAATCCTTTTAGGCCCCCATTGGTTACTGATGCCCAATCTAATGTGGAGCTATTAAATCCTATTAAAGTGCAATTGGACTTCTAGTTATGAAGTTACTTTACTGTTCTGCTATCTAAACTTGCCAGTTAGAATGGAACCTTTGCTAAAACTGTGATAGATTATATCTATAATATTCCCCTTCGCCACTCAAATAGTTACCTTGTCAAATAAAGTAGAATTCTTTGCTATTGTCTCACATGATGTCATTGTCTTCAGGGTGGTTATAAATTATCTGTTTTATTATGTGTTCTGATGTCTTTCAGGTTATTTCAATCATCTTTTCCCCTTGCTTATATACACTGGGAGAACACATTTATTCTTCTCCAGTCCTCTAAAATCCCCCAATACTCCGAGATTGCTAAAGGCGACAGAGGTCAACATTCTTTTCTGAAACTGGAAATGCTCAGGTGAGCAGAGGTGATAGCTACTGAAGAATCATGAGACTGGGTGTGCTTCTTACAGCCTTATTTCCATTCACAAGCCAAATAAGGCTCAGAGATGATTGGTAAGGATGAAAGAGACAAACTGTGTGTGTTCTAATATTGTGCCATTATTTTTTCTTCGTTGGATATTTGCAAACCTTTCAACATTAACTTTAGTGATGACCCTTTTGGGTCTAGTTCTCCTTTAGTAAAGCAAAATTCACCTGGCCATCAAACTTAGATGTTTCACTCCAAGGGAAAAAAAAAAAACAATCTCCCCTCTTTTTCTTTATTATTCCAAATAATGCAGTGTCAAGAAACCTACAAGAAATTGGAATTTCAATAAAACACTTATTGGTGCAGTTACTTATTCATTTATCATTTATTGAAAGACAGGGTCAAATCTATAAATAAGACTTATAAACTTGCAAACATTTCATTTCATTCCTCAGTTTTTAGTGAGTGTTAAATTCACTCCTTGTTTTTTTAGACATCAGATTAGATACTATGATCAAGGAGGTGCCTGTCCTAATTTAGCAGAGTAGTTTATATGTTTGTTGGTGTTGTTTTTAACAATCCACAATGGTTCAGTTCTACTTTTTGTACATTGTTAGTTTAGAATGAGGAGTTTCAATTACAGGTAGCCCTCGACCTATGACCACAACTGAGCCCCAAATTCATGTTAATTGAGTTTTCCCCATTTTATGATCTTTCTTGCCACAGGTGTTAAGTGAATCATTGCAGTTGTTAAGTTAGTAACATGGTTGTTACATGAATCTGGCTTCCCCATTGGCTTTGCTTGTCAGAAGGTCACAAAAGACAATCACATGACCCCCCCAGGACATTGAGACTGTCATAAATATGAACCAGTTGCCAAACATCTGAATTTTGATCACTCGAGGCTGCTGCAATGGTCATAAGTGTGAAAAATGGTCCTATAAGTCACTTTTTTCAGTGCTGATGTAACTTGGAATGGTCACTATTTAGAGGACTACCTGTACCTAACAAAAAATAGTTGTGTTTTTGAAGATCAGTTTCACTTAATTAGTGTAAAAATGCAGTCAATAATCTGAAATTAATTACTACACCAACAGCTGGAAAGCAATTAACACTCAAACTTTCCTTTCAAACTTTTAAAAAATAGTCTCTTTCATTTTATTTTCTTCTCTCAAATTCATTAATTAGGAATGTAACTGTAAGACAAATGCTGTCTGGTTGCTGAATTAACACCTTGTCATCCAAATTTCATTTATTGTTTTCTCCAACATAGGAATAGATTACTATTTTGGGCAAATGAAGACTTCAACTTGAATACCAATGGATTATTCTTCCCTGCCCCCCAAGAACCAATGGATTAAAAAACTTTAGGTTTATCAAGAGAAAAAAGTATTTTCTTGTTCATCTCTGGAGGTTTTTAAGAAAAGACTGGACAGCCACCTATCTGGTGTAGGATCTCCTGCTCCAGCAGGGGGTTGATTTAGAAGACCTCCAAGGTACCTTCCAGCTCTATTCTGATTGAGTTTTGTTCTCCTTGATGTCAGGTTTAAATACTAGGGACACTACATGTGGCAAAGAGGAATGAACGGACCATGGTAAGGAGATATAATAAATCCATTTAAATTTTTGGTGAGTAGGAAAGAAGTAATAAGCCCCTGGGTCACCCAATTCTGCTACTAACAATAGATTCAGTTTGAAACATAGATGGTCATTAAGTCAATTCCTCAGTGTAGGAAATAAATTAAAATATTATTTACAGAGAGGAAACCAACCTCTGCTTGAACTTATCCAGTGAAAGTTAGGCCATTAACACATTCCACAGTTAACCTGCTTTTCTTCTAAGTTTTTTTTAAATTCAGCTTTCAAAACAATAACAACCAAACCTACTTTTCTATAACTTGTCTATTGTTTCATGTCCTGCAAGGTGAGCAGATATTGATATGTATACTTCTATATGAAAAGAGTTTTGATATATATGTACAAATAGTTTTCACTCATATATGGCATGTGTTCTGTCTGTCTGTCTGTCTGTCTGTCTGTCTGCTTGTCTGTCTCTGTCTATCTATCATCTACCCAATGCCGTCTATCTTTTTCTTCACTTCTAGTCTCTTGTCTTACTGTCCTTTTCTGCATCTGTTCTTTCTCTGAATCCTTCTTAAATTTTAGTAGCCAGTAGCCAGTACTCAAGAAGGATCTGAAACTGATTTTTTTTAAATTTGACTCTGTTACATTGCATTCTTTTATTTTCAGTCCATTTAAATAGGCTACTATGATTATTTTGGGGATGCAGTGGTACAGTGGCTAAGAAGCTTAGCTTGTTGATCAGAAAGGTCAGCAGTTTGGCGGTTCAAATCCCTAGCACTGAGTAACAAATTGAGCTCCCGTCACTTGTCCCTGTTTTTACCAACCTAGCAGTTCAAAAGCATGTAAAAATGCAAGTAGAAAAATAGGAACCACCTTTGGTGGGAAGGTAACAGTGTTCCGGGTGCCTACAGCGTTTAGTCATGCTGGTCACACAATCATGAAGACGTCTTCAAACAGTGCTGGCTCTTTGGCTTTGAAATGGAGATGAGCACCACCCCTCAGGAACGACTAGCATATATGTGCAAGGGGAACCTTTTCCTTTACCTTATGATCATTTTTTTTTTTTTTTTTTGCTTTTGGAGTACTGTCTCATCAAGTTTTGTTTCCTTTGCACATTTACTAAGTATTCATTCCACTTTTTTATCCAATTATGAATAAACATTTGGAACCATAGAGGACTGAACTTTGCACCATCCTACTTGATTTCTCACTCATGAGGAACCAATGATGAGTAATGATTTCTGAACCAGTTCTACGCATGGTTATTTCTGAACCAATTCTACTAATATTATACTAATATTCAAAAACATTTAAATCAATTCTGCCCATTTAGCTTGCTAATCAGAAATGTCACAGGGTACTTTACTGAATGCTTTGCTGAAGTTAGAATATAGATAATTTTACACTATTCCTCAATCTTTCAAGGATATTTTCTGATCAATGAAACCAATTTACTTTGAGAAAGTGTGTTTGACAAATGCACGCTAACTTTTAATAATTATCACAGTTTAGAAAAGTGTTTACATGCTGATCTTTTTGATTCTGTCTAGAATCCTTCAAGATTGAATTGAATTGAATTGAATTGAATTTATTTCATTTATATGCCGCCCTTTTCCCCGAAGGGGACTCAGGGCGGCTCACAATCCAAGTCAAGGGAAGGGGTACAAATAAAGAATAAAAAAGACGAACAGAACAATACACAATTTAAAAGCACACAACAACCATACCATTCGAAGGAGGGGGCAAAAGCTCTTTAGATGTTGATACCAGCCTGCATGACATACAACCTATCTACCATCTTTTTCCTAATTTTTGAAAAAAGACACTTCATCTCCTCTACAATTCTCAGAGACAATGTGTAAAGATTCAAGAGACTACTAGCCAATTTGATCAATATGCCAGAATTCACCTGATCCTGGAGATTTAAAATCATTCAGTGAAAATATTGATTTCTTCATTTATTTATCTAATATCCAGTTTCCTCAAAGATGCTGCTTGTTTGGACTCAACTTGTTTTCATACTTAAAACTGAACCAGAATAGGAGTTGAGTAATTCTGCCTTTTCTTTGTAGCCTGTTATTATTTTTCCATTCTCTCTGAGCACCCAGTGTGCTGATTCTATTATTTTCTTTTTAGTTTGAATACCTCTGAAGAAGCTCTTTTTGTTAGTCTTAACATCTTTAACCAATTACTACGCATTTACGATTTCCTGAAAATCTCTCTACAATTCCAAGGAATATGTATGCATAAATCCTTATTATTCTAACTTGTGATGAGGCTTTCTTCTGTCTTCAAATCTGCTTTTATATAAACATATTGGTAATTCTATTCTCTGTTTTTCCTGTGATGTCTCTTGATTCTTGTTGCTACTGTTGCCTACTAAAAGAGCTTCTTTGTTTAACTGTCTTCTTTATGAAAAATTGCTCCCATTATCAGCTTTTGTCAGCTGAAGCATAGCCATTTGCTATGCCACAAAGTAATGCTACAGGGTTGCAATTATTACAGATATATTCCAAAATTTGCAATATATTGCAAATATATTTGGAAAAAAAAGCCCAGGTAAAAATTCAAACAAGTCACAAGCACTACAAGGTAAAATACCAGCAAAAGATTCTTGTATTTTCATCTTCACTTTTACTTCTTACCCAATTATCAAAGTATACTGTCTCAATACACAGGAAAATTTGTTAGAGACTTTCTTTTAAATGTAATATTTTGAATTCCACTGGCAAATTAACCTAATATTAGCAGATTTGCACCCTGTATTCTGGCTGCCTTATTTTTCTCTTCCTGTACCCATGAAAATATGTGTAGGGATATGGTAGTTTTCCTATGACTATGACCAGACCCTATATGAAAGACAATCTATAATATTTGCATTTTGCAATATTTGCATTTTGCAATACAGATAATCCTTGATTAACTATCATTCTTTTAGTAACTGTTCCAGTTCTGGGATTCAAATTTTCTTTACTACAGGTTCTGTGGGCATGGCTTGGTGGGTGTGGCTTGGTGGGCATGACTTGGTGGGCGTAGCATGGGAAGGATACTCTAAAATCCCCATTCTCTCCCTACTCCAGGGGAAGGTTACTGCAAAATCCTCATTCCCTCCCAATCAGCTGGGACTCGGGAGGCAGAGAATAGATGGGGGTGAGGCCAGTCAGAGGTGATATTTACCAGTTCTCTGGACTACTCAAAATTTCTGCTACTGGTTCTCCAGAACTGGTCAGAACCTGCTGTATACCACCTCTGATTGGCTCGAAGTTAAAATGGCACTGAAAAAAAGTGACTTATGACTGTTTTTCACACTTAAGACCTTTGCAGTATTCCCGTGATCAATCTGGATGCTTGATAACTGACTCATATTTATGATGGTTGCAATGTCCTGGGGTTATGTGATAATTTTGTGATCTTCTGACAAGCAAAGTCAGTAGGGAAACCAGATTCACCTAATACCTTTATTCCAATTTAACAACTGTGGCAAGAGAGGTCATAAAATGGGGCAAAACTCACTTAACAACGGTGTCCCTTAGCAACAGAAATGTTGGGCTTAATTGTGGTTGTAAATCCAGGACTGCCTGGATCCTCTGCCTTCACATTCCTCACTGGCTTCACATCATGGATCGGGCTACTTGTTTCATTCCCATTTTCACTACATTATGATCTTTTAAGACTACCTAAGGATGGCTTTTGTGTTTGTTGGTTACAGTAGTCTGAAATTCAAGGGTTATTTCAGGATAGAGGAAGCTCAGTAAGAGACACATTAATTTCCCTAGGCTCAGCTAGAACAGGAGAATGAGTCCTATAAATGAGAGATTGCCAACATCTGGTCTATGACTTTTTAAAGTGAATCCAGATAAGTCATGGGTCTAAAATGACTCTCCTGTGAACTCTTGAGAGGTAATTTCACGTCTTCCGTCAATTGCCTAACGCATAATTTTAGGTTAAAAACAAGCACCACATAGAAGGATTGAAAGCAAAAGCATCTTGCAATGATTTGCATTGCAAGGAGTTGCAGTTACTTTGAGCACAAATCTTGGAAAGGGACAGTCCTTTGAGATAGTTAAATGCCCAATTTCAGTGTGCTTTTAGCAATAAATAGGCCTTTAAAAATGTATCGAAATCCCTATGAAAAATTATAGCATTTTTCCAACCCTCCCTTGAAATAATAATTGGAAGCAAAAATATGGAAAACAGTGATTGTTGCTTGATATGGTCCCCACTCCCGCATTCTTTATTAAAGGGAAAGGAAGAAGAAGCTACAAGCACATCATGCTTACTTTGGAAAGTAACCGGCAAAGATGGTAATTACACGTGATAATGAAATTAAAGAGTTTGTTTTATGGTTTATTAGTAAAACAATGGATTCTACTCCGCATGCGAAAACAGCACATATTTACTTAATAGACTTGCTCACCTCTTAGGAAATGCTTTGCAAATATTGTTTCTATTCCCAGAGACAATGTAGTTTCTACCCCAGCTATTTTTATGGACAGGGGCATGGCATTTCAAACATCTTGTCAGCTTCTGTCTATAGACATGTTATTTGCTGAGAACAAAAGTCATTTGAACTCTGCAGTCCTAGAGTTGCCTTGTCCCTTGTTTTAGACAAGGAGATTGGAGAAGAGCTGAGAAAGAATGATTGATTCTTTCTTTGGGGGAAAAAGTTATAATTGTTGGCTTTCTGCACAGGATGATGTTGCCTTTATTCCATTGTAGGCCCTATCGTAGATCTAAGGCTGTGCAGATCTTTAGGGAAGTGTTTCACTTGCACGGAAAACAGAACAAAGCATCACTGTGAAGCTCTTTCGCAAAACAATATGGCAGCTACAATTCTAAGAATGTGGTAAAAGGGCCATCCCTCCTCCCCCCGGATTCTTTTACAACAAAGCTGCCTCTGCACCTTGATGAGGCAATTTGTAGTACAAAGCAGTCTTGCACAGCTGGACCTTTCCTATTTTCCAGTGAATTCATATATATTAGTGCCCATGGAGAGGTGTGTGTGTATGTTTTTGTGTGTGAGAGAGAGAGGGAGGGAGGGAGGGAGGGAGGGAGGGAGGGAGGGAGGGAGGGAGAGAGAGAGAGAGAGAGAGAGAGAGAGAGAGAGAGAGAGAGAGAGAGAGAGAGAGAGAGAGAGAGAGAGAGAGAGAGAGAGAGAGAGAGAGAGAGAGAGAGAGAGAGAGAGATTTTTTACTTACTTCGTCTTTGCATTTTGCCTTAATAGAAATTTCTGGTAAAACATTAATCTTGCTATGCCAGGAGTCTCAAGGCATATTAAATGAGGAGCAACCTCAAGTAGGAGGATTCTAATTATGATCATGGATACTAAAGGTGATGATGGAAACATTGACTCCACATAAACACATTGAATATATATCCAACTAATATATGGAGGCATTCTTCTGAAAATGATTGATGCAGATTGCCTTGCAAGCCCTGTAAAGTGAACAGGTATGTGAAGTATTCAGTACATTGAATCTATAATAATGTATCGTTAAACCAATCTAATTTTCAAATCATGTTGAAGTTAATAAGAAGCACCAAATCCTTTGATCCTTACAAGTTCACTGCTCCATTGGCTCACCTTTGGATTTAATTGTACTTGGAGCTCTGTTACATTTTCTTCTCTTACTCAGAGCCATGTGGAAGCTATTTTGGTGTATTTTTAATTGTCACTTTTGTATTGTATTCTTTTTTACAAGTCTGCCCATACCAAGCTTAAGAATGAATTTTCCCTGCTTCCTTTATATTATCTGAAATTAAATGCATTAATCTATATTTAGCCACAAATATACCTCCAAATTGTTGTGTGCCAATAAATTACATCACTACTTTTTAATTTTGGGTTTTTTTGGACCATTCTTCCCATCTGTAGTTGTTATAGGAGTGGAGATTCCACAATATATTAGAAATATATTTTAAACCAGGGATTCTCACATTCTTTCCTGGGCTCTCCTAAAATGATAGATAAAGGTTGTGATCTTCTCATGAACAAAATAATGACTTATTTTAAGGTTAGCAGTGGGTAAGAAATAAATATGCCATTTTCTTTTAATAATTAAAATTTGATTTCCACATCAAAGGGATTCTCAATTTCTGCAGCTGTCCAATCCAAAGGGCTCATGGAAAGCAAAGCAAGAACCTTTGCAGGGAGATGGGAAAGCCTGTCAAAGCTCACTCCCACTTCACAAGAGCGAAGTCTACTCCCCAGAGAAAATGTAGAGAGGCTTTGAGAGTACTCACATTTTGCCTTTACAAGCCAGAGCAAGCTTTTTAAAATTCCCCCCCTTCCCCCTAGATATTTTTAAACCTCCCGGGATATCCTCACAGTGGACATTAAAATTCCTTGTTCTAAGCCAGTGTTTCTCAACCTTGGCTACTTGAAGATGTCCGGACTTCAACTCCCAGAATTCCCCAGCCAGCGAACGCTGGCTGGGGAATTCTGGGAGTTAAAGTCTGGACATCTTCAAGTGGCCAAGGTTGAGAAACACTGTTCTAAGCAAAGGTTGTTTTTCTTATTCTGCCTACACTGAAAGCAAGATTGACTATCTAAAATGTAATCCATCCTCACCTGTACAGGGAGTGTCCTCTATCTACAAGGTGATGATGCCATTGTTCTACCTGGCTCATAGAAAAATGTGCTAGTTTTTCTCAAGGATAACTCTTGACTTGTTTTATTAAATTTGTAAGCTACCCAGCTACATTTTGGTCAGCATCAAATACATTGAAAATAAAGCAACCATACAATCTAAAATATAAAAATAATGTCCAGAGGAAACAAATAGGATTTCACAAATCATACAACTAATCAAACCCACTTTTTCTCCAAAAGGACCATATTTTAAGAGCCTGTCTGAATAAAGTTGAGGGGAGGAGTATATAAATCTTTGGAGGAATGTCATTCCAAAGGACAGGAGCTATGACAGAGAAGTCTACATCTTGACTCCCATTAGGTGGCATTACTTAATTGATGGAACTTGGAGCATGCCAACTCTGCTGGATCATATAAGGTTTGGCAGCAATATGGAAGTTCCTTAAGTAACTAGCTCATGTGCCATGAAGGACATTGAATTTGATTGGGAAGCATATTAGGAATTAGTGCAGCTCACAAAGAATAAGTGTTTAAATGGACCGACAATGACAAACCCACAACTGTCCTTCCCGCTGCAGCCTGACTACCAGCAGTTTTCACATGTTCCCAGATATGGCACAACTGGTCTACTAAATTAACTTGTAACCTCTTGACCTTAAAAAGGTAAAGGAATCCCTGTAGATGTTACTCCGCCAGTTGTTGCTGGCTATATAGTGCTCATCTCCATTTCAAGCTATTGAGCAGCACTGTCTGAAGACATTTCCATGGTCATGTGGCCAGCAGTCATCACAGAGCACTGTTATCTTCCCACTGATGTGGTACCTATTTATATACTTGCATTTGAATGCTTTCAAACGGCTAGATTGGCAGAAGCAGTGGGGAGAACGGGAGCTCACCCAGTCACATTGTCTTTGGGTCTCAAACCTGGGCTGCTGGTTTTGTAGTCGACAAGCCCAGTGTGATGACCCAGGGAACAGCACAGAGAAAATACAAACAGCTGGCCTTCCAAACCGCCCCTTAATTGCTCCAAATCTCCCCCAAATGTTTCTGGCAAGTCCCTGAGCAGAGTGATAATAAAACCCCACATAAGCCTCAAACAGCCTCTGGCTGCAATTAATCCAGCCCAGCGCTGTTTGCACCATGGTTGCACAGCAATACATCCCAAATATATTTGGAAAAACAAGAGCAAAGCAAGGAGTTCAGGGAGCAAAAGATCCAGGTAAGTAGTCCAGAACACACACACACAAAGAATGTATGGACTCTTGGTAAGTTCAAACGTCATCATGCAACACTTCTGGAGCTTAGCCTTTGTTCCTGACAAATGTCCCTCCCCACAGCATCTCCCTAAAAGTCTGATTCCCCAGGTGTGCCTGGTGAAGCTGGGTGGGGCACCCTCCTCATGAGTGGCCTGCTCTATCTGTGCTGATCACACCTTCTCTGCACTCTCTGAGCCCTTGCTTCAGGTGGGGTGGTGGTGCTTGTTCCTCATCTGAGCTCTGACTCTCATCTTCATCCCACCTCTGTTCCTCCCTGCCTGCAGGCCTTACTACTTCTGAAAAGCCTTACTGGACCCTGGACTGACTCTGTCCTTCCACAGTTTCCTCCAAGGCCAATGGAGCTGCCCTCTTACTCGGTGTCAGTTCTTGTTCCAGCTCATCTTCTGCTGCAGATTCAGACTCCGACGGGGGCATGACACCCAGTGTCTTAACCACTGAGTCACTGCCTCTTCTTGACTATAGCTGCCACTTATTCCATAAGCAAGAGCTTGTAAGGTCCAAGAAGACACCCATATGGAGCACCAATCCCAGAGCACTTCTAGATATTTAAGAAAAAGAAACTAAGGAGCAGATATTTAATTGTTAATCATTATTAGTATCAATTTTTTTTGTTAATTTTTAATTTTACAAAATTGAAAATTTAAGTGCTAAGTGTTTAATTTTATTAATATTTTGATTGTGTTTTATAAATAATATTATTATTAATATTTATATGTCTTATTTAAAAAGCCTTGAGTACATGCCAGATTAAAAAGAAGGAATCCACAGAATCCCTAGGAATTCTCTATTGCTACATTAAAAAGAGGATTTATAAGGTGCAATAGCAATAGCACTTGGACTTATAGACCACTCCATAGTTACAGCCCTCTCTAGGCAGTTGATAGAGTCAGCCTATTGCTTCAATAATCTGGGTCCTCATTTTAATCAACCTCAGAAGGATGGAAGGCTGAGACCCCTTGAGGCCCATCAGGATTGAACTCCAGGCTGTGGGGGAGAGTCAGCTTGCAATACTGCATTCTAACCACTCTGCCCCTATGGTTCCTAAGATCTTAAGCCTAATGATGAACTTATATAACAAATATATTGCTTTTGCTTTTATGTGCTCAAACAGGCACACACAAATAGTCCTTGCTTAATGACAATTCATTCATTTCAAAATTTTGACAGTGCTGAATGAATGGCATTTGCATCCAGTCCTTGATATGGCTATTGCAGTGCATTCATGGTCCATGATCAAAATTCAGGCATTTGGCAATCCAACCACTTACAACTACAATGTGTGCTTCAACTTCCTACCTGTCTTCTCACATCTTTACATTTTTGGCTCTCCAGTGCTCACAGACCACTTGATTACTGCCCTGCACTCTGCCACTCCTGCTGCTTCACTCCCCTGCACTTCAGCACCCCTGCCACCCTGAACTCCACCTCCCTGCTGCTCCACCATCCAATATTGTGCCACTCCAGCCAGCCTGTCCTCTGCCATCCCTGTTGTCTTGTGCCCCACCTCTCTTACAGCCCTGCGTTCAGCCATTCCTCTACTCTACCACTTCTCCTGCTCTATATCCCACCATTCCTGCTGCTTTGTGACTTTCCTTTCCCTTGTCCACCTCTGTCATCCTGTACTCTACCATTCTTTCCACCCCTGCCACCCTGTGCTCTGCCACCCCTACAATCCCCTCTGGACATTAGCTGTCTTCTTTCCCCCATTGCTGACAAGGCAGCTGCTGGCCTCACAAGAGCTTCTTCCTGGTGGTGCTAAAATGTGCATTACTATCAATAGTATATTACAGTATACATATACATTTAAAGTGGGATACAGTACTGGAAGGAGACATTTGCACATGATTTAGAGCAATAGATTGTGCAGCGTATTGTGTTCAAGGTGTCTCTCTTTGTCTTCAACAAATTGGCAAGAAATGAGACTTTAAGCTGCATGGACTAGTTTCAGAGTTTTTCTGTTAATTAGATAATTTTCAGAGTTATTCTCCCCCCTCTTTTTCCCATAAACATGATTATAAATTTTTATCATACAGTATATATTCTCCCTTTGGGCAATTAATTTGGCATAAAAACATTTCACAAAGCACCATCTTACAGCAGATGGTAGCATCTAGATGATGCTGAAAAAAAAACATTCCTAAATTCAGTCTACCACACTTAAATGAAGTAGCTCTGAGAAATCCCAGGGCTGTAGGTTAGACTGAGAACTTGATAAAAAAAATGTGGTGGTATTAAGACTGGAACATTAATTCAGGTCATGGCCCTAAATCTTTTCACTTTTTTATTTAAAAAAAAATGTTCTGTTTCACCTTTCTCTTTTTTTCCTCAGCTGGAAAGAGAAAGAGGTAAGGACAAAAGTGTCTTTGTAAGTTGTATTTTCAGCATAACCATACACATTTTGAAAAGTGAAAGGTAACTTTTTTTAAATGGCAAAGGTGCAGGAAGAGAGAAAGAGAAAGCTGACCTAAGCAACATGGCCTTTCCAATAAATCCAAACATTGTTTTTTGTTAGAGTCTTGCATTCTAAGAGATAAGCCTTATTTTGAGATGTGGAGTCACTAAGTTATCTCATTTTCTTGGAAAGAAATGCATAGCCCTTTGCCTGCTATTGCTTGCACTGTGAACAAATTCATAAATAGAGACTCTCCACGGTACATCCATTGCTTGTTTGGTTTGAGTTCCTATCACAATCTCTAATGAAGAAATGAGGGCCAGAGCTCCGAGCATTGTTTCAGTAGTCTTATTTAGGTCAGGAGTCCCCAACTCCTGTCCACAGACCACTACCGGGCATTGAGCTGTTCAGAACCGAGCTGCAGAAGTGGTGGGTGAATGCATGCAAGTGCACATCCCAACTTGCACAAGAAGCAGATAAGCACATGTGTGCATGCATGCTCCATTTATGTGAGTGGCAGACTGCAAACGGAGCTGCATGTATGCATGCCCTTGCACGCTGCTCATGCAGAATATCTCCTCCCCCTATCAGGCACAAAGCCAAAAAGTTTGGGGAACTCTGATTTATGAGAAGGAGACACCTTATCATTTGACTTGGATTAGTTTTTCCACATTTTAACCAAATGCACCACTTAGGAACTTATGGTATTCACATTTCTCCCAATGCAATTTCACAGGAGCACTTGCACAAAAAGCCACTATCAGTACATTATGGAAGGGAAACTAAAACATTATTGCATTACATTATTGCTTTTCATGTTGTATTTACTACCCTGGAGACAGCCCAATTTAAAACTTTGTTGGGTTCTCCTGTTTTAAAAAAATACTCTGGATAGACTGTCATCAGCTTGGTTTAAGCTCTTGAGACGCTTGTTCAATCCTGTTGGTGAATTGTAAGATCTTATACCCTGAATTTCTCATTTCAGTAAAGCTTTCAGGAAATTAAAAAAAAAAACATTTTGGATTTTTCTTCCCAAACCCAATGTGCAAATTTTGTGCATAAATTCAAGGGAAGATATATTGCCATGCATTGTTACGCATGAAAAAGTTTCTTAGCAAGACATTTTTTGCTAAGCTTCTGTTAAACAGAATTTTGGATATAAAAAACAAATAAATTGTGAAAAAACAAATAAAAGAAAATGAAGAGGAGACAACAAATGTAGATAAAGAATTTCAAATAAACTCAGTAGAGTCACCCTGTATTACTTCAAGTAAATTAAGCTTGAATCAGCTTTAAAGTTCTTGAATCAGCATGAGAGTATCATGCAGAGAGGATGACTGGAGAGAGATTATTTATTGCTTCTTTTTCATTCTTCTAACAATGTTTCAATTATGTGGAAGGTAAATGAAAACCAGCTTTACTGGGGAAACTGGCTGATATTTTGCCCAATTAAGAAAATATTTGATCAATGATGCCTTGTTTTAGCCAGCTAAGCAGAAATAATGTACACTCACTTTCCTAACACTGCTTGGTAAAATTATATGGGTATGTTTAATTTTTATCATCTGTGCCATTAACAAATAGATTACATGGGAAATTATTTTTTTCTAGGGGTGGGAAACTGACTTTTTTTCAACATGGAAGCACATTATCAAATGCTTTAGAGGGACCTGTTGTGTCATAACAAAAATGAAGGTTTGTCACCATAGGCATATATTAAATAATGGGCTTTACACTACTTATGGTGATGTTGTGTGTCTATATGTGTGTATGGAGGAATCTGTCCACTTATATTTTTCAATGATCACAATAGTGATATAGAACACTGAAAACTTGCATTGTATAGAAGACGTTCATCAGAAGAAGCTCATCTAACACCTAGATAATGGATTATTATTTTATATGTTGAAGAACTGAGATTTAATTCTCCTTTCATGGCTTTTGAAAGAGACAGATACTTTTTTGGTCTATATATAAGTCTTCACAATGAAAAGGTATGTGAAGTGGACTTAAGTCCAGACTACTTAAGAAATCATTCCTCCCATTTTGAATCCCACTGAATCTTGAGATCTGTTGAAGAAATCCTTCTGATATATTTCTGTTCTGGCCCAGCAGGAGCCATTGGAGCTGCCACCAGACTCCTACAGCGAGGGGCCCTATGAGTCGGTTCTGGAGGATGTAGAGGACCCTGAATAGGGTTCCGACTCCAAGCAGGGTGCAGAGAGGCTGGTTGGCCACCAGGAGGTGCCTGAGCCTTGGACCAAGGGAGAGTGATCCAGATGCCAGCAGTGAGTTGTTCCTGGATGCCCGGCACTGAAGAGCTAATAGGCGTCAGGAACAGTTGCGCAAGTACAGGGGGTAATTGCACTCAGCTGGTGGTCATTAGGCTCCTCTCCAGACTATAATAGTGCACACACCACTCTTGCAGAAGTCAACGCATTGACTAAAAGTTGGAGAACTTTTGTAACTAGCTTGGCAGGCTGGATTGCTGCCAAGGTTTATCTGAGTTGCTGCCAAGGTCCTTATCTGTTTGTTATGCTTGGCTTTCAGCCACCGAAGTTTTGGTTTCTTGCTAATAAAGTACATTTCAGTTAAGTTTGTCTCAGCATTCGTTACTGGATGGAGGAGGGGGTCAGAACCTATTTCTATGGAGAAAAGGGTGTGCATATACAGTAGAAGTATGTCTTCTTCAGTAGTTTCTTTGTAGAATTACAGTTGGATTCCACTCTCTCTGCTTTTGGAATTAGGTGCCATTTAGTTTTTTCTTCATCATTTATTTTAAATGCATTTTATATTCATTAGTTTATGTAAACTGTCTTGAATATTCTATTCATTTGGAAATAAAGAATAAAAATGCAGCTATAAAACTGATACAGATGAATAATTCTAATGCTGCAATCATACCCAATCAAATATGGGTCTGATTAAGGTCAAGTTAATTACCATTTAGGATAGAATGTAGAATTGTAGCCAAGGAAGGAACTGTCCATGGTACTGAATTAAATGTCAACTAATTCATAATGTGCATCTTACTAAAATTACACTTCTTTTCATAGTCTTTCCTTCTTCCAAGAAATCTTACTGTTGACTCATTGAGCAGCATCCTGAGTCATAATTTAGCAGAAAACAGTAGTATAGAGGTATTTTAATAAATAAAACATTGCAATTAAGTTCTTTTGATTGCCATTGTTATTTCTGTTTGTGTAACTCTTTTTTAAAAATGCAAGCATTAACAGTTTATGCTGTTTCTCAATGCTATAAGAGGAGAAAAGCAAAGTCTATCTCACACAAAAAGCAGACACACCATTGAAGCTAACTAAATGCAGCTGAGATTGTAAATCAATACTTATTTTCTTTACCAGAACGAATACTTTTCTGGCAAATCAAGATAAAACACTCTATTAACAAGACATACTGAATACAGTAATAAATTTCTATAGATACAAAATCTTCTCCACAAAGGTAGGTAATGCTGTTGGAACTTCTGAGTTGCATATACCTTTCTTGAATAGATATGGCTGGAGGACATTTCATTATTTCTTCAAGGGTTTTTTCATTAAGACACAGCAGTTTATGACTGTTCCTTCTCCTGTAAGTTATAAGCACCTATTTCATTTCATGTTTTCTAAACTGTGCTACTTTCCCACATATAGGCAGGAGTTAAAGTTGAAAACAGGCAGGGGTTAAAGCTGCATATTTTAAAAAAAACTTCCAAAAAGTGAAACAGTTGGTTGTTTATTCATCAGAGGCGCTGTAACAACATTCCCCTGATGACTCATAGATAAGTAAGTCCCAAATGGATAGTAGAAATGGGATTTTCTATTTAATCAACTGTATTTTACAGGGCTTTTCTTTTTTTAGATTCAAACGATCAAATTCTGAAATGAAAGTGGCTTAAAGTCTACATTTAATAAAGAAAATGTGGTATCCGGAAACAAATAACACCAACTGACTAATGTAGTCATTGCGATTCCTCTTTATTTATTGACTTTATTTGAATTTTACTAATGAAATACTAAGGCTGGAGGAAGAGAGCATACTGTGAGCTAGCTGTTACAGCTCTCAATGACTGTTTTCAATAGATTAAGGTAAAACTAATTTATTTCCTATTCCTCTTGCATATCAGTTTGGAAATAACCTATTGAATGACAGCTTTACATGACTATGAAAGAAAAAAGTTGGAGAAGATGATCATGTATCACTATATCATTTCTCACATTCAAAAGAGATCTAAGTGAAGCAGGCCTAATTCAGCATAATGCAGAAATGGGGATTTGAATTTAGCCCAAATGCTGAATTTTAGCATTGTACACAGTCTTCTAAGCATTAGATCCTGAGACCCATAGCTGGCTGAATGATGTTAAAAGCAGGAACTTCACGAGAGAAAGACCTTTTATTCTCTTTTGGAACTGTAACAAAACCTTTCTCATTTTACAGGAGCCAGTAAAAAAGCTTAGTGATCCAGAAGAAGCATCTGCACTGCTCTTATTGAACTTATGGCCAGATGTGCTGGAGCATGCCTCTTCTTTCCTTTTGGGTGATTACTTCATTTTGAGAAATCCAAATTCTTTTACATGGCCTCATTTCCCACCTTTAAAAGAATTGCTGAAAGTAAATTGATGTAAAGATAAATGCAGCTTGCACATTGGATATCACTGCAAATATTATCATAAGCTTGTTACTGATTTTGTATACTAGCTGATCTATGGTGCTATCAATGACTGAATACTGAATACTGTAGTTTCAGTGGGATTAATTTTTTCTAAGTAGCTTTACATATGGAGTTTTTGATGTTTTCTTACCTGCAATGTTGGCTGTCATGAATCTATGTGCGTATTTTTACCAACACTCCTTTTTAGGGGAAATAGAACAAAATTTCCATAGGTCTTTTGAAAAGAAAAGATCAATGAAAGTGAAAAATATGGAAATACACTTAAAAACAACCCCAGACCTTATCTTATTTTAACATTTTCATCCAGCAGGCTTTTTTTCAAAGCTAAAAAATTATCATGGTTTCAAGTTGCTTCTTAATATACCAGCTTCAATTCATCACTGATTCAGTCTTTTCTGCATAGTTTTTTCCTTTAAAAGTGCAGTTTATAATCTGAGTCACATAAACTGGATTGCTGACTATTTCCTTAAATATAATAAATTACCAATTAAAAATCAAACTCTACTTACCCATCTGTTTACAAAATGCACACTTCTCCAGGAAGGAAGAAGCATTTTAAGCAGTGTTTGTCCAACTTGGCAACTTTAAATTGGAGGGCCAAAATCACCCAGATTTTCCCAAATAGCATGCCAGCTCAGGAATTCTGGAAGTTGAACAAGAGCCCTTTTAAGAGCAAGTGTTCCAAACCCCCAAATGCACATATAATGGAATTTTGAGATTCAAGTCTGGTTAGCTGAAGATTGAGGTTAGAGCTTGGTTATTAATATTTAATTATTGGATTAAATGCTATTATTTTTATCTGGACAGATTCCATCCAATGGTGGGATTCAAATAATTTAACAACCGGTTCTCTGCCCTAATGATTTCTTCCAACAACCAGTTCACCAAACTGCTCAGAAAGTTAACAACCAGTTCTCCCGAAGTGATGGGAGTGGCTGAATCCCACCACTGATTCTATCCCTTCTCCCTGATGAATTTGAGTCCTCTTGGACTTAAGCAACATGTAAAAAGTTATATCATGTGGTCTTTCCTTTGCAGTCAGGCTAAGAGAATTGTTAAAGAAAGGTTTATAGATGCTGAAGCCCTGAATAGAAGGGAACAACTCCACGTCTGTACAAACTCCATATGTTAGGTAATAACAGTGCCAATTACATCAACTTGATAGCAATAGCAGTTAGACTTATATACCCCTTCATAGGGCTTTCAGCCCTCTCTAAGCGGTTTACAGAGTCAGCATATTGCCCCCAACAACAATCTGGGTCCTCATTTTACCCACCTCGGAAGGATGGAAGGCTGAGTCAACCCTGAGCCGGTGAGATTTGAACAGCCGAACTGCAGAACTGCAGTCAGCTGAAGTAGCCTGCAGTGCTGCATTTAACCACTCCAAACCAACAAAGGTTATTTTTGAAACCAAATGGAGTAATCTACCCCCAAAACTTTTACATGAGATATTTTTTTAAGAAAAGAAAACATGATTAGCCAAACCTACCACTGATAGTTCATGTGAGAATAGGGGTAAAACCCCCAAATTATTTGGGTAAAGAGGTTCCATTTGAATGTATCACATGCTCAGTTCGCTTGCTAGCTTGGAAAGTTACAGCCTGGAACAAATGCAAAAGTTACTGATGCAAAAGTTACAGTGACCTAGCCAGAAGTAGCCTAATGAGTTGTGGAAGTCCCCTCTGTAAGTCCCCTCTATTTTTTGGGGACATTCTGAAAGGTCGGATGACTCTTGACACACATGTTACAGGAATTCACCTAATATATTTTGGGAAAGTTTATTTCTGTATGTTCACATAATTGATGCCAGATAGATTAATTGTTGCCAAGCATTGTTATCGATCACGCAAATGTATTTTTGTATTTGTAGCATGACACACTTTTGATAATACTTCTGAGACTTCACTTTGTGTATTTAAGGCACACCTGTCTACCTTGTAGTCATTCTCTCCTTTTGAGAATCCTATCATGCACATGGTAGTACTGATAAGGCTCTCTTATCGATGAATAAAACTTTTTGTTGCCTATAATCTCCTTGTTTAGTTGTTCTTATGTTCATATAAATTATCTGGGATGTTTTTCTCATAGTTCAGTTGAATCTAATCTCCACATCCTGCTGCATTCTTCGTTCTTCTATATTTGAAGAAAACTCACCCTCCATCTCTTGGTGCAGGCATCAAATAATCCTGAGGAACTTCATGTCAATTTCCTCTTATCAGAAAAGGAAAGCATTATTATAGTATAATTACTATACTATTATAAATATAATATAATTCAGCTTTGCAGAAGTATTATCTGCATAGCTGCTGTAGATGGGCACAAACAATTGATTGTCACACATGACTGACATCCTTGCACCTGATTCACTTATTCGTAAATCTGATTCTGATTGTGTTATGCGGGATTGAAATACTGACTCCCATTACTATAATACTTTATGTAATCATTAGTTTAAGACTTTGGACTCTTGGACCTCAGAATACATTCATACAAATGTTTACCTCTTCAATTTCTAAGGGCTAGGTGGATAACTTATTTTTCTTCTCTCTTTCATCTTCTCTCTTTATTTTATATACCATCTGCTTCATTTGGTCAATGACCAAAATAAATACTACCTATTGTATGGATTGCTTCATTTTAATCTTTCCCTCATGCTTCTGAGATCGATACTTTAAGATCTTGTGAGTAAAATTAATCCTCAAAATAAACTCTCCACATTAGAAATAGTCTCTCTTAACCTGCATTTCTATGTATCAGTACATGACAGAGAAGAGAAAAAATATTCATGTTATCTTGTCCAGGATACAATATATGGTAATCATATACAAATATACAAAAACAGAATATTAAATGGATCACACAACCTTTAAGGTGCATTTCAAGGCATACATTGCCAAGTCTGGGCAGGTTGCTCTTTTTCATCTTAAAATGATTAATGAGAGATCTAATTTCCCAATCTAGCATCAGCCATTATTATATTCAGTGGTGGGATTCAACTAATTTAACAACTAGTTGTTCCAGGGTCCGGTTGGCTGTCGTGAAAGGCGTGGCCCATCCCCATCCTCCAGCTTTGCCCCACATGCAGAACAAGCCTCCCATGATGGCCAACTTGACCCTGGACAAACTGGTTGTTAAATTACCCCCCTCCCGCTATCAACATGAATGCTGGGTGTTGTGCTGCAATAGAGAAATGGGAAATGGAGTGGCGGGCACGAGAAAAGAAGGAGCAGAAACAAGAAAGGGAAATTGGCCACCTCCTTCCCTTGCTCCAGCCGCTACATTGCCTGTTTCTCCAATCCAGCACAGCACAGCACAGTGCCCAGGATCCACTTTGATAGTGGGGGAGTGTCTAATTTAACAACCAGTTTGCCTGAACCAATGCAAACCAGCTGAATCACACCACTCTTACATTGGATTTTTAATCACTCAATATATCCCTAATTATTCACTCCTAAATTAAAAGGTCTTATAATAGTTCATATACAAAGTTCTAGACAAGCATTATCTTTAGGATGTTCCATCTTCTCTATGATTCTACAAACAGGTCAAATGCTGCTTTCTTTTCTTAAAAAGATCTATTCTGAATAATGGTCCTTAATTCTATCTCTAAATCAACCATATCTATATGTCCATATTGTAAAACATCATCTCTTTCTTGCTTCATTAGTTTTAAGTTGATAACATCCCTGTGCACCAGCTGAATCATGCTGTTGCTCTCATTATACCAATTTAAAGTCTCATGGCTATTCTGATTTACACATTTCCCTGGAATTTGAAGGGTGCTTATTTCTGGTTTTTGTTCAGAATGATGTTATTTTCCATAAGATGAGGATGCGGATTCCTTTGAAATCAGATTAATATTAGTCTTCTGAAAAGCCTTGGTTTTATTATTGCTATATTGCTTTATTGCTATAAGCCACACAGAGTTGAATTCTATAAAATGAGTAGTAATATTAATATTTTACATGAAGACACATATGTATAAGCATTTGAACAGGAGGCAGAGGTGTTTGCATGTGAGAGACAGGATCCATGAGTCATTTGCACAATGAGACACATGGCTCATTGTGATTTTACTAGACATCAATAGTATTTTTCAGAAATATGGTTTGGTTTGGTTTTTCTCCCTTTAGTTTAGCAGAGAAAAGATACACCATCTATTCATATTAGGGTCCATATGGAAGAACCAATTAAAGTTACCAGCAGTCTGAATTTAACACATATTTTGTATATGAGCCCTGCCACAGTCACTAAAAAAAACCTGACATAAAAGAAATATACACTTTTAAGATACACACACACACACACACACACACACACACACACACACACGAATGCAAATAGAAATAATTTTAAATTTGGATTGAGGGAGTCACTAATGCATTAAATATTTAATGTTTATTCATGATTACAATACACTTGAAATATTAAAAGGAGGAAGTCTAACAAGCTATTGCACCATAAAAATGCATTGAATCAATTGTCAAAACATTTTTCCAAAATAATGTTTCCTATAAAGCACAAGTGACATAATGTAAATATTGTTGACTACAAAGTGTACAAAATGTCAACCCAAAAGTTCCTAAAAGCTGAAAAACAGTTAACAAGCAATTTACAAAAGTGATTAGAAAAGAAAATATGCAAACTTAGTGTAGCTGCAATTTGAGAAAGATGGTTATTCCCTGGTTATTCTCAGAGCTATAATGCCACTAGACATTTCTATGTTATGGTCACCTTGTGAGAAGCATCTCTCTTGGATACTTGTGGGCAATCTCAAGTCCTCTCTTTGTCCGAAGAGAAATTATCCAAGCGTTAGTCAATTTGCCAGCTCTTCATTCTGCCAGTCATTGGCACTGCTTTTTGGAGCTTTCTTTCATCCACCATTTCTTTCTCAAAGTCATTCTAGACTTTTCCATGTATACAGGAAAGACAACAATCTTTGAATAAAAAGATCTCCTGAATAAATTTTCTTTTAGGACTATTGATTTAATCTTAGTTTAGTGGGATTAAAATTGCAGCAAGAATACACAGAGCTGCAGTGTTATCTCTACCTAAAACACAGACAAGGTAATTTATGCCTTTACCAATGGCAATAAATACGTCCCTACCTACCTACAAATGCATTAGTCTTTGTTTCACAAGATTGCTATTGAGAACTTTGTTGTTAAATTTCATTTTGCATTTGTGAACATAAAACTGATTTCTATTAAATTTGTACTTTTACTTACCTTTTTTTTTTAAAAAAAGCTAAATCAAAAGGAAGTCCTTTAATAATATCACAACTTGAGAAATACCATTTAGGCTCTTATCATTTTACCAAGTGATGTTCATATCTGTCAGATAAGGGAATAAAAAGTCAAGATTTCTTTGATATATAGCCTGGTTTTCATCCAGAATGGCAGGACAACATAGCACACCCACTTCCAATTTGCCTCGCAACAACAACCCTCAGGCTAAGGGAGAATGTGATTGGTTCAAAGTCAGGTAAATTCTATGGTTGAAGGGAGATTACAGTCTGAGTCTTGCTTGATCCATCACCTTAGTTATAACCTACACTGATCTTACCTTTGTCATTAGAACTTTCAAAATCTAGCTATCCTTATAAAGGGCATACCCTACTAATATTTATTTAAGTGCAATGACAGACAAACTAGAGTATTCACTTCCAGTGACTGGATATGTTTTTAAAAGTGCAACAAATGGGAAAATGAGTAAGTAAATAAAACATTCTGGACTGAAAAACATACAGAGTGAGACCAAGCTTCATGTTTGAGACACTCAAACATGTGAAACACTCAGAACAGTTTATAATTCATAAGGCCTAAGCAAGATTTAGAAGGCAACAATCAAAAAGCAAATGCAATGAAAAGCTGATGCATCAGGATAGTTCTTCAGGAAGTCAGGACTCAAGGTCTGAAAGTAACTGCTTATCCTCAGATAATAATTGTTTTTTGGGCCACATGTATTGTAATATTTAGAGAGCATCAGCCCAAAGGCTTGAGCCACTCTGCTGAACCACAACTGCCCCCTCCCCTTGAGTTTCATCTGATTTTAAAGCCATCCAGGCACACAAGGCTGTTATATAGAAGTCTATTCTCATTGTTGTTGCCTCTGGAAGAAAATGCTTTGGTGTTTTTCTGCCTGCAGAACTGCTGCTGTTTACATGAGCTAGGTAGTTCATCTAGAACCTTTTTCTGGAAAAAAAGATCTTGATTATGATAGGCCCTGTTTTCTTAGAAGCTGTTCTCAAATGAGGTCATAAAATAATTTGCAAAGCAGTGAAGCTGAAGAGTGGCTAATGAGATATAAAATTTCACAGAAAGCTATTGCTTGGGACTGGATGAATTAATGTAATCCTCTCTTCTTTGGATAAGAAAAGCTATATCCACCTGGCTCAGATGTTGGACCACATGGGGAAGACGTTTTGCATTGAACATTTTCCAATATATCTACTTGGTGGTAACCTCTCACCTCATGTGACAGTTAGTAGCTGTGCTCTGATGAGATCCTGCTGCTTGTGGAAGCGGGAAAAAAAAGGGCAAATAGAAAAGGCCCTTGGCAGAACACAGCCATTCCTTTGGGAAAGCAGAGATTGGCTGCTCAGAGCGAGAAGGCACTGCACAGATAGAGATTTGGCATGCCTGGTTTCAAAAGAAGATATGCAACATGTGAAATGACTTAAACAATTCCTTTGTTGCAGACTTTCCTGAAGTGCAATTTTTGCAGTAAAAAACTTATAAAAACTAACCCCCTTTCTATGATCCACAAAAGTTTATGAGCTTATCAGAAATTGTTTTGTTTTATTGTATTTTCCTTCATGGACAATTCGCCTAAGCATATTGTGTATCTTTAGCAAAAACAATCTTCACTTTGTCTATGGAGATTCTCAATCATCCAGGTCATGGTTATTGCAAAGGTGCTGTTCCAGTCACTTTTTGGAAAAGCACTTTTGGGACAATCCCCACTTTATTCAATTTTATTTTAGCATGCAAAGCTAAGGCTAAGGACAGTTTATATATTCCGGGTCAGAAATCATTGCTTTGCTTTTAAAAAATAAAAACTAGCTTCCACATTCTTTTGAGAACTGCTTCTAACTACCCTGTTTTCCTGAAAATAAGACCTCCCCAGATAATAAGCCTAATCGGACTTTTGGGCTCATGTACTAAAATAAGCCCTCCCTTAAAATATTGCAACACAGCAGCAGCCAGGAGGTGACCACGCTCGCCGCCTCCTGCATCTCAAAAATAATAAGACCTTCCCAAAAATAAGGTCAACCATTTATTTCGGGGGGGGGGGGGGCTGTCAAAAGAAAATAAGACCCTATAGTTTCACTTCCTCCAACACAAAAGAAATCCTTTTGAGAAAGTAGAAGTTCATGTGAATATTTGCCTAGAACTTTTCTGTTCTGGAAAAATGTACTTAAAAACAAACCAACCCGTCATGGCTTTTTAATAAAAGTACCATTTTTATATTAAATGTCTAGAAAGATTCAGAAAATATGCACATTGTGTGAAAATATTTCAAGGTCCATTTGGATTTCAACTGTATACACAATTAAAACTCACTGACTTCACTGAGTTTTATCCATACCTGACAAAAGCTGCTTTCTATCTGCCAGATTTGCACACTATCCAGTCGTAATATGATTTGATTTTGACTCTGTGTGTTCTGTAAATTCAACCATTTGTGCTTTACACAGTAGATCACAATTTAGAAATAACCACTGGACATATTCACATGACATACTGCATTAAAAAAAATCTTATCACTTGTGCATACTACCATATCCTACATCTAAACACATTTTGTATTTTAGGTTTTTAGGCTCACTATATTATTTACAAATCATAATGGGAAAGATAGAGTCCAGCAATGGCTTCCTAAGAAGAGGGCAGACCACAGCCTTCTTAAAGTGCTGGGGCATTACCCTCTCCTGTAGGGAAGTGTTAATCACTGCCAGTCCACCCACCAGTCACCGCCTGGGAAGCTTTCACAAGCCAGGAGGGACATAGGTGTGAAACACAGGTGCTTGCGTACATACTCCCTTGGATCTTGTCCACTTCTTCAGAAGCAACAGGGTCCTGTTTCCAGCTAACAGGGCAAGAACCTGCCTCAGGGGCTTCCACTGGACCAGCAACCATACCAGCATCTAACTGGGAATGAAATCAAGCTATTTTGTCTTCCAGAAAATCTGCAAATTCAGCCCGCCCTTGTCCTCCTTCCCCAGGAGGAAGTGGCTCACTTTAAAGAGGGTTGCTGGGTGATTATCTGCAGATGCAATTCGTGTTGAGAAGTATTTACACTTCACCATATGAATCGCCATGATTCATGTTAGCAGCTCTTACCTGTGTTTGATCGACTTCATCCCTTGTCTTCTGAAAGCAGCGCTCTAGATGTCTCCTCATCCCTCTCAGTTGCTTGGTATACCACAGAGGGCAGAGATGTCTATGGATGAGGAAAGGTCACATGGGTGAAATCCTATCCATAGCCTCAGTCACCTTCCTATTCTAAACAGTGACTAAGAGCTCAGATGGACTGTGCAGCAGATCTGCAGTTATAACCCCCAACTTCTTCTGGAACCCATCTGGGTCAATTAGTCAATGGGGGCAGATCAGTCTACTAGGTTCTGTCTCCCTGCTGGGGGGTGGATACAGCTCTTGAGAAACTTATTGCTACTACCAGACTGTAATTCAACCATGAGAATGGGACCAAGGACAGGTCCACCAGTTCCAGGTCACATAGGCACTGCTCTGAGTCGGTTTTGTGGGTGAACCTGCAGTCACATGACCATGGTTTGTAACCTTTCCTGCTGACTTAAAGCAAGAAAAATCAATAGGGAAGTTCACAGGAAGTCAAAGGTCATTGTCAGGTGACATGTCTCTTAACAACCACTAGTGATTTGCTTAGCGACCCACAACTGAAAATGCTGGAACTGCCATTGTAAGTTGGTGGAGTTACATAACTTTTTACTTTATGACCACATTGCTTAGCAACAGAGTCGTCAGTTCCAATGATGGTACTTAACTGAGGAGTCCCTGTATTGTATAATGGAAATAATCTTGGACTTTGATAGAAGAGTAGAAAACTTAATTCACATGTCGGTGTAGTCATGGGATTCTTGGATAAATCATTATTCTTAAAGGGATTTTTAGTAGGTAACGTTGCACAATCCCATGACACTTCTCTATGTTGCTTGGAGATAGATGCAGTGCAAAGGTGGAATGCAAAATGCAATGAGCAAAACAAAAACTATGCAATTGCAGTTAGCCTTAATTACTTTTATTAGTGATATTTTCCCTCACTCTCCATTTTTATGAAAAGCTTTCCAAGTCAGCTTTGAAACTGAAACAACATTGTCCCATGCTCCATAATTAAACATGCAAAGATACCTCGGTGCATACTTGCTTTTTATATCTTAAGAAAATCGTCAAATAAATGCAATTTTTAAATGATTAGATGGTATCTATAAAAAAATTAATACTGTGTTGAAGTAATAGAAGTTAAGTGATTAATAAGGTATGAACTGAGCCTTCCATTCAGGTTTTAATGTGAATTTTTAAAATTGGGAGATATACATTAAAGTGATGTGTAAAAATGAGAACTATATGGTGCTAGATTTATTATTTCAGTTCTATGATGCATAAGTATTATTACCAGAATAACATCCACTAAGTTATTGTTGCTATGCTTCTAATTATATTACATGTGAACACTGATAAACTCTACATTCATTGCCAGCAATATGCGGGTACTCTTATGATTTTCATTATGTGTACTTTCATAATGTTGGCACTAGATGACACTGTGCCTATCTGTAATCCCAGAACGAGTCAGAATTTCAGGAATCCATCAGCATGTACAAGAGCTATGTACGAGAAAACTGGATATCTCCACATTATTCTCATTACCACATCTTTTCCTTCTTGTCTATTTATTTGCAGACTGCAATTTTCAATTCATATAAAAATGATTTCCTGAATCAATTGGACTTCCTTCCTTCCTTCCTTCCTTCCTTCCTTCCTTCCTTCCTTCCTTCCTTCCTTCCTTCCTTCCCTCCGTCCCTCCATCCCACCCTCCCTCCCTGCTTAGAAGTCAGTTTAACCATAGAGACTGTAGACTAAGTATACTCCACCCATAACAATCATTAAAACAATACATAACAATTAAGACAACAAATACATATCTGGGATACACATCTGCTTTAGTGTCAGAACTGTCATCCGGCTACACATGCCAAGCTTCATCAGATGCCAGCCTGCCATAGCCAATGGAGGAAAGGAACTGTGTGGAAGTAGAGGGGAGACAGGGATGAGGGAAATTGAAACTACTCTTTGTGTCCCTTGGGAGATGCTGGCCATACCAAAGTCATGGAATGAAATGTGATGCCATCATCCAGCTAGGGACTGTGACCAAAACAATTTGTTTGTTTGAAAGTTATTGGACAGTCAATGATAACCAGGGGAAAGATAGGAAGAAGGGAATGGTAAACCAGATGTTTTGGGTGCAAAACTTCAGATCCGGCTTTGCTACTTTGTAACCACTTGACTTTAGTAAAGTGTATTTTCATCAACAATGGATTTGAGAATCTTTCTTTTCCAATTGACCAAGTTGGGACGTCTGACATTTAGTTTCTGAAAGCCTCTTGCAGCAACCAGATCTTAATAATTTTCTTGAAGTCTATGTTTTTCCAATAATTTTATTAAACTACATAAATTAAAAGAAAAAAAAACTAAGTGCAATTTAAGAAAACTATTTAAAAAAACAGAAAAGATATATACAGTAAAAGATGGCTCTGTCCTCCTTTCAGACAAGTATAAGCAATTTAATACCTTCTCTATTGCT
The DNA here is from genome assembly GCF_051295495.1 of Thamnophis sirtalis. Classification (NCBI taxonomy): domain Eukaryota; kingdom Metazoa; phylum Chordata; class Lepidosauria; order Squamata; family Natricidae; genus Thamnophis; species Thamnophis sirtalis. Next base: position 87,338,683 of record NW_028261383.1, on the reverse strand, counting down.
TCAATTAAAAAGAACACTTTTCTTCCCATATCCCATCTTTTATCAGTAGTCAAATTACAAAAAAAAAATCATCATTTAATCCTAATCAGCAAAGGTCTCTGAAGAGCTACTAGAAATATTAACACCAGAAATATTAAATATATTTTAATCTTAATAAAAATAAATTTTATAATCCAGACTGATCCTTTTCTCTAAGAAATAAAGCAGAAGAAATCTGTCTCCACTTGTAATCAAATCTTTAAAGCCTTGTTGTACAATCCTGATAAAAAAGAAATTCCATTAACAATTACCAAAAATCATAACATATATCTAGTAGCATGACTTTATACATCTTCTTTTTGTTTTTGTTTTAAACTTGATCTTTTATCCCACAGGTTGATTTCTTATAACTTTGTCTTCTTTCGGGAACAGCTGCAGCCATTCCTCTCTATCTCTTCTCAGCAAGAGTTGCCTTGATTCCACACGTTCCTTTGTAAATTCAAAGTAAGTAGGCTTCCAAGTTACTCTTGTGATTTATTATTTGTATGTCACCTTTGATTATTAAAATATCGACTGCTTTCACTTTGACATCATTTTTCCATATCACTCATACGCTTCGCTTTTTAAAAAATTCATTTTCAGATGCACACTTTTTCTATATCAGTTTTATAACCCAACATTTTTAAACTCTAGGTCCACATTTGGAAGGAAGAGAAAAATGGAAGGGAAGGGAAGGGAGAGAGGAAGGAAAAGGAAGGGAAGGGAAAAGGGAAGGGAAAGGGAAAAGGGAAGGGAAAGGGAAAGGGAAGGGAAGGGAAAGGAAAAGAAAGGAAAGGAAGGGAAAGGAAGGGAAAGGAAGGGAAAGGAAGGGAAAGGAAGTGAAAAGAAAGTCCCATTTTCTCTAGGAGCAGTGAATGTTACTAATATATCATTTTACACATAAACCTTCATTATCCAAGGAGCTCCTTTGATTATTCAGGTATTCCATTGTTTGATGCTGTTTGAATAACCAAGAGGACTCTTTTGCTATTGCACTATAGTAGGATTAAATCTATTCCATTCACGCACCCCAGTGTCCCCATGAAGTGATGGGGTTCCCACTTCATTTGGCAAATATTCCAATTAATTTTCAGCTCAACTGTTGCCTCCGAAGAAATTACCAACAATCTTGCAGTGTTTTTTCTGGAACTGTGAAATAGGCAGGATGCTGCGTTACTTTGCTACTATCCCCACTGAACATTCAGGTCAACATTGTCACTTTCATCACATGGTCACCAAACTTAGTTGTTTCATTTTTCTTGTAGAAGAAACTCACTTTAAGGATTTATAATTTTGATCTGACATAAGCATTGCAGTTTGACTTGTATGGATCAATGAAGCCAAGGAAAGCTGATTCAATAATCCTAGAAGCAAAACTATTAACAATGATTTATAGGATACAGTTTATTAATGGTTGCCCTGTTAGCTATCACAATGTAGTTGATAGATTGCAAAATTAATACGTTTTTATCTCAGTATTCTGAAATACTTTTATCTTGGTATTCTGAAATCAGAATGAAAAATCTAAGATAATATGATGCAGGCACATTATATAGATATTCTCAATCATATGGTATTGAATAAGTAAGGAATATACAGCTGAAAATGCTGCTCAGTGTGAAACTGCATAGTCCATGAATGTCACAGCAAAAGGAAAAGTTGTCACATTTCTCATGTTGAATCAGGACTCAGTGTGATTTGAAAACCAGTTACATCTTATCAATTCACCAATTTTGCATACTACCAACAAACCTATTTTCAGACATTCTATATAATATATCAAATCAATGTATAAAATCTAATAATCTTTAGTGCAGTCATGTATTTGGAATGTACTGGTTATTTAGAACAGAATGTACTCCTTGCTTTCCTGGTATTATTTGTTTGCAAGGAATGCATCAACTTAGCTAAACTCATTTGATAGTAACAATATATATTTCCTTCAAACTTAGAAACTGATATTACTCCAAGTGTAGACCCTAACAAATTACATTTGCAAAGCTCACCTGTTGCAGTAGAATGTAGTCACTTTGTCAATGTTGCTGTATCTTAATTGATTTTATTGTACAATTAAGACCAACCCTAGTCAGTGTGAAATAGACTACAATATGGGAAGACTGGAGAGCAGACACAGCATCCCTTGAATTTTTCAAATATTGCATAGACATTCTTTAATAGAGTCTATTAATGGAGCTCAAATAATTTGCCCACCTAATGAGAAGGAAGGACTCACTGGAGAAGAGCCTAATACTGGGAAGGATTGAGGGCAAAAGAAGAATGGGATGACAGAGAATGAGGTGGCTGGATGGAGTCACCAAAGCATTTGGTGTGAGCTTAAATGGACTCCAGAAGATGGTAGAGGACATCTTGATGGGGTCATGATGGGTTGGACACGACTTCATGATTAACAACAATTAATGCTGCCTTTATACAAAGTTCTTCTGCTTGGCCTTTTTTTTTTTTTGCTGCAGGTTTCCTGGAGTAGTAGGTTTTCTGATACATACAAATACACACACAAAACATTGATTTCTATTAGAAAAAAGAACAAAAAAGAAGATAGAGGCAATTAAGAAAAATAGAAAGAGAAAGTGGAAGGACGAAGGAGAAGGAGGAGGAGGAGAAATGGCAATGTCAATACTTTCCATGTAGTTTGATTGTTTTCCTCTTGTTATCTCTGTCAAGCTATTAGAAAGTCCAGTTCTTCCTTTCACCCTTTTTTAGGGTTAACAGTTTATAATTATGGAAAAGAGAAAAGAACATACAGTATTCCAAGATCTGCTGTATAGTTTCATGATCCTTTATTATTTTGTCCACTATCCGTACTACTGGAAGAGGAGTTATTGAAGCAATAATCCCTATAGAATAGCTGGATTGCTAAATTACAATGTAAGGTAATGTAGAAAGTTCTGTTGTTTTCTTTATTCTTAACCTATGGCGGTTCACTGGGGAGGGGGGATTGGCCCAGTCAATCTCTCTTAGCCCAACCTCCTTTACAGGGTCATTGTGGGGAAAAATAGTATTTCTTGAGTTTCAGAACAAAAAATATAATAAACTAGCAACATTTATAATTACATAGTCTATTTCTTATGTTCAATTGCTCTTTTTTTTAAAAAAAAAAATCTGATATTGTGATTTGCTTTTTTATAATTAACAAATTGAACTGTTTAAAGTGAACCTATTTTCCATTCAACATTCCAAGACCATTACTGTTCAGATTTTCCCAAAATCTTTTGCATGGGGAATGACCTGTCTTCTTAATGTAAACTGTATCTATGATTTCCATTAGCAGAATCAAAAGGAAGATTGGGCCACTGAAAAAGAGCAAAAGTAAAAATCCATTCAGTTCTAAGTTGCAAAACCTGCATGCTCTGTATAAACAAATTTTCACTGCCTTATAACTTGCAAAATGATGGCTAGCGATTCAAACTGGGCAAAAGGATTTCCCTTGATTTTTTTCTTTTCTCATGAGTTTTCAGAATCTAAGAAATTTCTATACATTCTTGCTCCAAGCACATATCCTGATAATTCTCTGAATCTTATTCTTCAGAGATCCCTACCCATAGATCCTGAAGGTTGGTTCCTACGTAACCTGCCATGCATCAGCCTTAAAATATGCAGAGGCATTTTTTAAAAAAAACAGCTTTGAAACAAGGAGGAATAATAGTTAATGCATTCATTTTTCAGATAATAATTCTATTTTGCCTGATTAAATATATTCTCTACTGACTGCCTCCTTCCTTCTTTCTATTGTGCAATATTGTTTCCCTAAATATATGCAGAATATTATGCACAAATCATCAAACAGCTGATAAATTTGTACAGAATTCAGAAATATCATGGATGGAATCCAAAGCATCGATGCTTGCTTTCCATGACACATCTTTTTTTTTTCTTTGAATGATCCTGTAATCTCTTGCATTGGGGAGGAGTCAGGGTGACTGAATGCAGCTTGCACGTCTACTGGCCAGATGCCCTTCCTGACCCCTACACAGAGTTTGCAGGAGATCACTATTCATTGTGTCTAAGAGAGAAAAATACCTGCCACAACCTAGGATCAAATTCACAGCCTCCTGATTGTGAGGTGAGACCTCCACCTCTAGGCCATCACACCACTCTCATCTTGCATCTTGCACTCTACAAAAAGGATCAAGGGACCTAAAGAGACCAGAAGGAAGAAGTCCAGTTCTAGGAGCAAAACTCTTTCACCAGTTTCTGAGAATTTTTATCTATATTCTATTATTTCTTTCTCAAAAGGCTTCATTCTTTCCACCCTCTTTGAAGAGAGGTGTAACTATTCTTCTTCTTTTTTTATATAATCTCATGGCAACCTTAATAAGCCTTTATGTACAAAACACGCTGGCTCTTTTATCAGGACCTTGCTGTTTACTTCACATTACTGGCCAGTGAATTCACCAAAAAAATTCAATTCTTTCTAAGCTTTTTTTTAAAGGCTAGCGATGGAGTTTCAAGGTCTTCAAGCAAATACTCCAGGCCAAGAGAATTGTGAATGTTAAACCCAACCAGGATTTACCAACCATATGTACCGGCTCATTAAACTGGATAAAGGTGTTTATGCTGCTGGGAATATGGGCAGAGGAAATAAAAGCATCGCCAGCAGCTTCTCAAAGGTCAATTCAGAATTTCTTAGCCTTTCCAACCACCTCCCAAGTTATTTACATCAGTATCTATTTCTATTCCGCAGTCTAGAAAAAAGCCATTTCTTTTGCAACAACAGAGAAAGCAAGTGCCGTGGCTAGAATTTTAGCAAGGGTGATTTATTTCCCTATTTGCCATGTGCCTTCAGCTTATGTTTAACACAATCCTGTCTCTGCCTTGGCCATGTTTCTTCAGAAAGAGGTTCTTTGCCGTAGGCCTTGCTTCAGCTTGTACATTTGTTGCTACTCTCCTGTGTCAACAAGACTCCTGTTCAGCATTCAGCTCACCAATGCTGGGAACGCACAAGGGGGTTCAAGTTGCTTCTTTCAGTAGTTGGTTGAGCCTCCCAGCAATGCCTCTGGCTCTTTCCTTCTGCCTCTGAATGAAGCTGATCAGTTCTGTTGCAGTGGTGTTATGTTGTCCAAATGTAGATAGAAGGATCTGGGAAGGAGATGCTATTTAATCAGTGATGTCCAGATTATATTGAAAACCTTTTGTTCCTCTATTTAAAATAAACACAGAGCTGCATAATTAGCTGAGGCACTCATTAAATGACCAATTAGTAAGGTTTCCACTACCCAATTACAGCAGAAATGTTTGATTCTGCAGAAACTGTTGCCCTCTTCATGCGCGGGGGTAAAGGCAAAAATCACTAGCTAGGGACCTCTGGCTCTTCAAAGGCCAAAAGAAAGAGCTAATGTTAATGAATTGCTGAGAAGAACAGAGGAAGTAATGGATAAGAGACAAGTCCATATGAGACATGTGAGGTGGACAGTGTAAAAATCTGATGAATGAATAAATAAATAAAACGGAAGTTGTGTAAATAAATTGTCTTCCCCAACTCCTAGTTAAACCATTCATCTTCTCACCTTCATGCATAATGGCAAGGTTCTAGTCTTTCTGTATGCTTAAAGGGTAAAGGTAAAGGTTCCCCTTGCACATATGTGGTAGTTGTTCCCAATTCTAGGGGACGGTGCTCACCTCCGTTACAAAGCCAAAGAGCCAGGGCTGTCCGAAGATGTCTCTGTGGTCATGTGACCAGCATGACTAAACACTGAAGGCACATGGAACGCTGTTACCTTCCTACCAAAGGTGGTCCCTATTTTTCTGCTTGCATTTTTACATGCTTTCGAACTGCTAGGTTGGCAGAAGCTGGGACAACTCACTCTGTTACGCAGCACTGGGGATTCGAATCACTGAACTGCCGACCTTTCTGATCGACGAGCTCAGCATCTTAACCACTGAGCCACCAGGTCCACTATATGCTTACTTTCCATTAAATTAATTCTCCATTTCTACGATGTTACAAGCTACAAACACAGAAGGAAAAGAGTAATTGAGATCAATTCAATTCAGAGATAATGCCGTTAAAGCCGCTGGCAATTTTCTTCATTTCTCCTCAGTCCCGGGATTTTATTTGTATAAGTATATGGGTTTAAAAAGAGACATTGTTTTTTTTAAAAAAAAAAATTCTTCTAACTCAAGAATATATAGTTAGAAAAAACTGGATTTGATAAGCATAAAGTAAGAATAATTATTTTAGACTATCAGATCTGTGTAGCAAAAGATCTAGGGAATAGCAGTAAAAGATATAGTAAGGATGACAGCTTTTCTCTGCCATCTCTTGGTTCTCCAGATTGTTGAGTTCACCATTTTATTCAGAAAGAATCATTTCCGTTCCCATTAGGTACTCCATACAGAATCATTATTGTCACCGGCATGCTATCTGCAGCTAAACATGGCAGAAAGTTAAAAGAAAAATTGATGGCTATGGCAAGGAATTCCACCAGGGAAATGGTAGGAAAGGAGATTCCCCTAGGTTTTTGCATGGATCCCACCAGAAATGAATTTAGCCATTTTGTTTCCAAAGGATCTACAACAGAATGCACATCAGCACCAAGTCTAATATTCGTGCATCTGAGGGAAGATTGGACTTATCTTTTTCAAGATAAAAGGGTCGTTGTCTTCATTTTCTTTAGTATTTAAAATGCCCCCTGGTGGTCTTGCATTTTGGACCTTTGACCGATATGTTAATAGAGCCGAGGTGGCGCAGTGGTTAAATGCAGCACTGCAGGCTACTGCTAGATCAGCAGTTCAGCGGTTCAAATCTCACCGGCTCAGGGTTGACTCAGCCTTCCATCCTTCCGAGGTGGGTAAAATGAGGACCCAGATTGTTGGGGGCAATATGCTGACTCTCTGTAAACCGCTTAGAGAGGGCTGAAAGCCCTATGAAGCGGTATATAAGTCTACTGCTATTGCTATTGCTATATGTTGCCTCTTCCCACTACTTCTTGGGATATGTTCTCACAGATTCTATACTATTTTATCCCACAGAGTGATGATGAATCTTTCTTGTATGAAAATCCATTCATTTCAAAATGATTCCATTTAAATACCTGATTGCATAGAGTGAAAAATACAACTTTTTTTGTAACACGTTGGTCTGCTCTTTTATTGGTGCTTATATAACCTGTTCTTCTAAATGGTGTTAGACATTACTGGGTTTTTACACACACACATATTTAAAGTCACAACCCCTGGTATGCCCCAATTATGGGAGGAAGCTAACTGCTTCCGTTCTCTGTCCATCGGCTCGTCACAAGAGACCATCCAGACAGAAAGCCCAATATTTTACTGTTGCCTTTGTTACATTTGTGTAGTATTTATGCTGATAAATACTAGTCTCCCTTTATTTATTTATCAGCACAAATACTACACACACACACACACACACACACACACACACAATATCTATCTCTATATCTATCTATCTCTATATCTATCTATCTATCTATCTATCTATCTATCTATCTATCTATCTATCTATCTATCTATCTATCTATCTATCTAATATACATAGATACATAGATACATAGATACATAGATACATAGATACATAGATACATAGATACATAGATACATAGATACATAGATACATAGATACATAGATACATAGATACATAGATACATAGATACATAGATACACACACACACACACACACACACACACACACACACACACACACACACACACACACACACACACACACACACACACACACACATATATATATATATATATATATATATATATATATATATATATATATATAACACTATTATTATCAAATGGTTCTCTTTTAAAAAGAGAAACAGGCTGTTGTACTTTCCTGTGAAATCCTGTGTTGATAAGCAACCTGAATGCAACCTTCCACTTTTTTTCTTGCTCCCATGGAAATGAAGTCCTGCTTTCATCTATTTTCATAAATCTTGGATATCTGAAATGTTTATCTGCCCCTTTGTTTGCCTAGAAAAAATGTTGTGTTTTGCGGAATATAATTATTAATGCTCAACTTACCCCAAAGCACAGTACATTCATTTAAAATGTAGATGAGCTGCCACTTGATTATGTCATTTCCACAGACTTTTAGTCTTTGAATCTGAAAAGACTTTCACACTATTTATTTTTCTTGTTGCAAAAAAGATGCCATTAAGTAGGTTTAACACATTCTCTCTAATTTCTTTAAGGCTTGATTAAATCCCTGTTGTCTCAAAGAAGTGGGATGAGAAGGCACATACGCACACACACACATGCCCACACAGTGAGTGCCCTAATTTGCCTAAGAATAACTCTCGTGACATTCCAATAGATGTAGGTAATATTAAATCTTGACAATACTGTTACTGTGAAATAATGAACGAGTTGACTTAATTCACATTTTATCTTGCGCAGTAATAAAAATTCATAGCCAGAATAGGAAAGATCGCTGGATGCTTTGTCCATGGCATAAATTATGTCTCAGCTGGTATTTTCAGAAGAAGAGGGCAGTTATTATTCCTTTTCATAAGATTTGGAATAATTGAATACCTGCAACAGCAGTAATTCATGAATTCACGTTGCCATTTTCATCTTGAAATTTGAAACAGAAGGAGTTTTGCAAAAACCAGAACTTGCTCACTATTAATGCCATTTAGATGACTCTCAACATCAATATTACTCATGTTCGGGCAGCTCAAATGTTGTTTAGTAAGGTTTTTACAAAATGGCAGTATTTTGCATGTATTTGTCATACATCAGTAGTACCAAATCCACATGTTTTTGAACCCTAAATTGAAACCCAAGTCAAAGGCAGGTCTATGTAGCCGAATCAACCCTGGCGATCAATGGGGTGACAGATGTCGCAGCCAGATCACCCTCACATCCAATATGTAGTATTCTGAGCTTATTCATACTGTTGTAAAGAGATCTGTTCACCTTTGCAACATATTTATATGGCCTACATCTTTAGAAGGCATGGCAAATATGTGAAGAAGGGATTCACTCTATATTCATTAGTCTCTCTCCATTTCATTTCATTTGATGAAACAGAGTTAGACTGTTTCTTCTCTGTCAAGTGAAAGCAATGTGTAGCTGATAGGAATCAAGTTAGTGAAGCGGAACTAGGCAATTATTCCTGCTAGAAGAAAAATAAGAGGTCATTGTTCCTTTGCGCTGTGATGGTTGGTTAAATGTTACCTGCCACGTTTCCAATTACAGCTGATTATCCATTTGTCAGCTCTAATAACAATAATTCCTTTCCCATCACATTGGCCTTTCAGAATCAATCAACTTTTGTGCAAGGTACAACTATTGATAGATAGAAATCATTGCTAAACTTCCATTTCTAAAATATCCATGACTTACACAATCAAGTTGGGTAACTCGCCCAAAATGAAAGTGAACTAATATATGGCTGACACTTTGGTTTGATATCTGTTGAACGTGAAATGTGTTAACCGAGTAGCTGTTGCAAGGATGAACTTAAGAGAAGTGGTTTCTAATAATGACCACTTGTCACCTCTAAAAATGAAATCATCAGCTACTTCTGGAACTTTTGACAGACCATACTTTGTTCATTGAATTATACAACCCATTCACATGTAGACATTTTGGGAAGTGAGCTAACATTTAAAGAAATTTTGACATTGTGGGTCTCTTCTAACAAGAAATATTTCTTCAACTCTCTGATTCTGCAGGTGACAAAAGCCTTGGCTTATCTCAGAATCTAAACACTTAATACGAGTGGAAACATCCAGGGACTGCACAGGACTATAGGAAAAATTGGGGAAATTGTAAGACATCCTAGACCTGTGATGGTGAACCTATGGCATGTGTGCTGCAAGTGGCATGCAGAGCCATATTTCCAGGCATGTGAACTGTCGCCCATTGCTTTTCTAGTTTCTGGCATAAGCTTACACGCAATCCGGTTTTAGCACTCAGTGCTGAAAAGGTTCGCCAACAATGTCCTAGAGGAAAGCAATTGCAAGCCATTTCTATAATGTTGCCAGATAAACTTCATGGATGTGTCCATGAAATCACCAGGATTCATGTTTAGTTAGAAGGAGTCATTATTAGAAGGATTCATGGTTCATCACTTTTATAGTTCATCACTTGTATAGTTACTGTTTTTGACAAGTTCGACAAGAATATTCGCTTCCTGATTCCTCTATCCCCAAAAAACCACATGAAAACAAAATATGGTGTTTTACTAATATCAGGATTATTTTAAAAAAATTAAACAAAAACTTTCTTGTTTATTTGTACATTTTTTTTTCATTTCTGAAAAAAAAAAGTGCTAGGCAAGTGCTTGTATATGTCTAGCATCCATTCTTGAAAAGTCTCAGGAAATTTAACTTTCTCTTTTCATTTAGTTACATTTTTATTCTACCTTTCCTCTCAGGAGCTTAAAAAAAACCCATTATGACCTTCCAAAAAGGTACATATTTCCATAAGCTTGTGAGAAATTAGGCTGGGGTACATCAATTGTTCTTTCTGAGGTCCTCATTTCATGGTTGATTGTGGATTTAAATCTGAATCATCTCAGTCCTAATCAACTTTCTAAGACATTTTTTTCCTAGTCTGATGTCCTCTAGGCGTTGCTGGGTGTAACGTAAGATCTTTGATGGATACCAGAGGGAGAAAGATTTATTTCTGCTGGAAGTAAGGAAGGATCCTTCAAGGCACTTCTCTCTGATACAGGGAAAAAAGGAATACTGAATTCATTAGTTCTTAGATTAGCCTATGTCACCCCAACTTCATAAAAGGATCAGGATATGAAGAGTAACTTAGTAGGTCTATAAAACATACAGAAATGTAAAATCTAAATGCAATGGCAGGATAATGGCAGAATAAAAACACAGATACATTCCTCTACAAAGACTAAGGTATCAAGGAGAGGTCATTTCCTTGTGTGAAATATTACTCTTTAAATTGATAATAAGCTGAAACAGGTGATGTAAAATGGGAGATGATAAATTGTTTGTTCAACTTCAAGTGGATGGTAATTTCCAATACTGATTTTGGCACTGCAAATCTCTACTTTTGAAAACCCCTTTTGAAAAATTGTAGCGAAAAACACCATAGATATTACAGGCAGATAAAAATTGTAATCAGGATAAGACAAAATACATCAACTGCAGACATAATCTGCCCAAAGACTAAGGTTGAGGTTTGTACAAATATTGCATGAGTATTCTGTGAACTTTACATCTGAGAAGTGAAGAATGAAAATTGACTGGGAAATCTCTATAGTTACTTTTCTGTACTGCATCAGCTAAGCAACCATAAGAGCCATTCTCTCTGGAGAATGTGGTTATAATGCAGAGAAAACAAATGCACGCTTGATTACAATAAATCCACAAAATATAAGCACACAGCTCTGCACCTGTTCAGTTGATTTCAACCGGACTTCTTTTAACACTGACTGAATTGAGTCTGAAATGCGTACCTATTTTGGCGGTGCATTTTCACATTCTTTTATATGCTGGTTGTCAGATGTTACTTTTGAGTAGGCATTAATGCTTATTGTTGCCTGGTATAAGAAGATATGGCATTCATAAAAACATTTCTTTGTTATGATAGAATTAGCTCAGAAAAAGGAGAAGCAATTGAGAGTTCTAAACCAATAACAACTATTCAGGTTTTACTTTTCTTCCAAGTGTAACATTCTAAAGAAGCGGGGAAAGAGATTTCATCAGTGTATGGCATTTTTTTCTGAACTATGAAACATGCAATGAAAAAGTTATTTGTAAATCATATTTCTTCATCAGTTCAAATTTCAAAACACAGGTGTGAAATTTTATGGTTGAGGCAAGTTTGAAATATGAGAGTTGGCACCTCTCCTCTAGCTCCAGGACATACATGAATAGAATAGAATAGAATAGAATAGAATAGAATAGAATAGAATTCTTTATTGGCCAAGTGTGATTGGACACACAAGGAATTTGTGTGGTTACTAATAAGCTATCAAATCATACTAGTAAAGAAATAAAACAATATAAATTGAAAGATACAAACAACATGGTTATAGTCATAAGTGGGAAGAGATAGATACTAGGAAAGAAGAGAAGAATAATAGTAATAAAGTCTTAGTAAATTATTTGACAGTGTTGTGGGAATTAGTTGTTAAGCAGAGTCATGGCATTCGGGAAAAATCTGTCCTTGTGTCTAGTTGTTCTGGTGTACAATGTCCCGTAGCATCATTTTTATGTCATTTTTATCTGTGTATTATGTATACACACACACGTGTCTGTGTGTGCACATATACATGTGCACACATTAATTTATGGGACTGGAGTGAGGGCTGAATACAGCATTAAGTTGTGCTTTGATGCAAGCCTGTTAATTCTGTGACAGCCACAGCGGGTATGACATAATGATTAACAGGTTTAGTTTGTCTGAAGATACGAAATGGGTTGGAAAGCAGGAAATACTCACAACAAAGTGCACATTTACAATGTGTCAATGCAGTAATTGCTGAAATCGAAAGCCAGACACATATAAGCCATTTTTTAAAAAAAAAATAATCTGATGCCATGGTATGCTTTAAAATGCTATAGGAACAAAATAAAGTTCTATTGATTTTAATTTGAAGAAAAAAACCTTCAAATTTAGATGAAAACTTTATCATTCCAATGGCAGGCCAAATGATTGAAAAGCCATACTCAGTCATGATACTAAATCAGGAATCCAAAGCTATGTGCCACTGTTCATGGTATATCAATCAATCACTGAATCATTCACTCACTCAATATTTGTTGCAGTCATAAACCAACATAGTATCGGTGCACATTGTGAGGATACAAACCCTGCATCCAGGGATGGGCTTCAAAAGTTGCAGCAATGGGTTTGCTGCCCTGTTGCTGGGTGGGCATCACCATGGTGGGCATGGCCTAGTCAGCCTCCTGAACCACAATGGGGGGTGTTTTTCACCCTCCCTAGGCTCAGGGGTCTTTCCTAGGGCCTCTGGGAGAGTGAAAACTGCTTCCCCTGGGCTCTGGAGGACCCCCAGAAGCTGCAAACAGGCCCATTTCTGGACTTCCATAATCTCCAGTAGGCCCATTCCCCCCCTCTGTGGGGGCCCTGCACTTACCTGGCATGATGAACAGGCCACGTGGAGGCTCCTGGGAGGGGTAGGTGGGAGGCATCAGCCAGGACTAGCATTTGGGGGTTCACTGAACTGGGCAGAATCCTAGCTAGAGGATCGCCCAAACCCGTGCAAACCCCCAACAGCTCATCCCTGCCTGCATCATAGGCATCTCTTAAGTTATAACTATGATATTGGGATAGTAGTGGGTTCTAGATCCTGTTCCAACACGTCCACATGAACACATGCAGTGCTTGCATGTGTCTTAGCACCTCTGCGAGCCTCCATGATGCTCCAAATGCTTTGCAGAGCATTGCACAGGCGCTGTACGCACCATGCATGTGTGCGGAAGCCTTAAAAGACACGTAAGGAGCTTGGGTGGGCGGGTGTGCCCTCCAGAGCACTGTACCAGAATGGTATCCGGTGCTCCGGGCAGGCTCTGGTACGCCTGCAATCCACCACTGTACTGGGACTGTTCTGCCTTGAACTAGACTTGTTGCAATGAGCTATTTGGAAATTTCCACCAGTGTTGCTGCAGTTGCTACCGCTACTTTTTTTTTACTCAACCCCCTCTCAAACGTTTTTTATTTGCTGTTGGCAGGGTTATTGCTGCTGTATGAGTGAGGAGGGATATTTCTCTCAGCTTCCCCTACTCCAGTTTTGTAGGGCAGTCTAAGAGAGAGGCAACAAATAGTGAAGTCGGAACATTAATTATATATGACAGAACTTTAGGAACCCTTTTATTACAACAGGATTTCTGACAAATCCCAGGGCAGGACAGATTTTATGATATCAGTCTGATGCAATTAGCAAGCAATTGTTTCAAGCAGGCCATAGAAAAGCAACAATGGAAAACAGCAGTAAAGCAGGTGAGAATATTTGTTCCATGTTGCTTAGAATGGATAAACCTTTCTTGAATTGACCACACTTAATTTTGTGGGTGGTGATGATGGTGGTGGAAGAAACTGTTGGACTCAATACCATGAGGCAGGAAAGGCCAGAAAACATCAGAAATAATTTACATACTTTATATGTCTTTCCACAGCAGAATATGATGCCACATACTTTCACAAAAGGTACTGTTAGAATGGTCCTACAGCTAAAGCAGATTGTGAGGATTGAAAAATGAGGGAGTTTGAGGTAGTTGCGTACAATCCTGGATGGGAATCTCAAAATAATGATTTCTGATTCATGAATGGCAGAGCTTCCCCAGTTCTTTGGCAGAGAGCTTTATCTGCTCCTTATTGGCAAAGCCAATTGTTCAGCTTAATAAAATAAGACTTATATTACTGATGAAAGTGGGACATGAAGAGAACAATACAATGTTTCATCATGGAAAAATATCTTTTAAACATGGAGAGGTTAACAGGTAATGTAAAAAAATAGGGTCCATTCCATCACTAATTACTCTTCAAGCCAGGGAGATCATATGCATGTGTCAGGATAATGTCATACCCAATAGCAATTTGAAAAAAAAAGTGCTTCAAAAACATTCCTGTCACGAAGAAAACTCAGCAGTGAAATAGGTAGAGAGGAACATCATCTGGACCTTCAGAAATAAATGAATAAACAAATGCTGTTAATATTGGAAAAATATAAGCTGGTATAGAATAAAAGTTCACACTGCAGATGAAAAGCACCAAGTTGTTTTTCAGCAAATTAAATACAAGGTGGGAGAAGGGCACATTTTATTTAATCTGTTATTGTAATTTTTATGTTAACTGTGAAGCAGTTTCACGAGGACACTATTTTTTTTTGCCAGAATGAGTAGATGTTGTGATTTATCTCACTGTGAGAAGTATGAATTTAAGCTGTAATCTTTAGAGCAGCTATTGTACTTTCTTACTATTTGGAGCCTCATCAAAATGTTTCACTAATCTCTCCTGCAGCAATCCTGTAAACCAGCAATATGTTCAAACTTTTGAAGACTGAAGATCCTACTTACAAGGGCCACATGCCAAAGACCAGCAGAATCAGAGCCAAATGTTCTTCCTTCTCCTTATTTGTGTTTTGCATTTATGAAATTTACATTTAATCTGAGGCATTAAAATAGCAATATAAAAACTGCAAAAAGGAATAACAATTATGAAAAGAATAAAACATGCTGCCTGATATCATCACTCTCCTCAATTAAATAATGTATGCAATGAAATTTTATTTTAATGTATGTTGTACATTCAAATAGACAATAAAATTATTCTATTCTATTCTATTCTATTCTGAATTATTGTTAAAGATTCATCTACTTTTCCTTCACCAACCTCCTTTCCATTTCACCCTTTGATACAAAAACGATTTATTTCTCAGGTTCCTTAAACTTTGCTTCTGCCAACCAAATTATTGTCTGTTGTTTCATCCATTAAGACTGAGTCTTCCAACAGAAAATGTGGCTTCCAGGATTAGGCAATATGTTACAGAGACACCAGCACATCTAGCAGCTGTCTTCCCATTCACTGCAGCAAGGGTAGAAATGTTGGCTGGTATCTCATGGTCATAAAAAGCATTCCTAAAGCAGGTTGTGGCAATGGTGCTCACCACATCAATGATAGTGGCAGTAAAACTAGGCAAAGCCCAAAACATACATAGATTAGATGACTTGTACTTTTACTTGAATGTATCTAAGTCACTTTGTTCTGATTGAAAAATCCTTCATTCCTATTTGCTTAGCTTTGATGAGGTATAAATGAAGTGCTACATACAGCAGCTGTCAAAATAAAAGGAGAGGAACAATTGTTGTTTATGTAAACTGCCCTGTTGGGAAGAGAAATGAGAAAGATTTTTGGATTGGTGAATCTGTCTTCAGATCATAATGGCTCTTGGGGTCAGATCACAAATGATTGTCCTAATCACAGCACCTTAAAAGGGCTGAAGACAGGTTTCAAGAAAGAGAAATAATTAAACTGTTTGCTACACCGTAATATTTCCCAATCATTTCAGTTGCATGTAATGTTTTGTGAGCTCTACGAATAACTATGTCAGGTAATAGAAAAGACATAGTTTTTGTTTATCTGACTCTTATGACTCCCAGAATGAGTCCCTACATAACTGACAAGATTTTCAGAAGTGATTGCCCATTGTCTTCTTCATAGGGCATTAAAAAAAAGATTCTAGGTTACCAGGAATCTCTTTTCCCTGAGAGAAAACCATAGAGAATTATTCTTCTAGATTTCACTTCAGCACTGTATTGGTGAATGGGCAATTTTATTATATATCCTTAGCCTCTCTATACACAAGCATATATGCTCTTTGAAATTTGTTACAATTTGTCCTCCCCACAAAGTGATTTTTTCAGTTCTGGACACCCCTCGAAAAAATAATAAATTTTATCTTAAACTCCTTCATACTAACTTCTATGAAATTTGGCAGGCCTCTTCTCTTTTTACAGTGTTCTAATTTTCATCAGATGCTATTCAGTTCCAATGAATGAAAAGACAAACGAAATATACAATCCATTTATGCTTTACTAAATAATGAGTGTTAAGAGCTTCTGCTCTGGGGATCAAGCCAGATCTGTCTAATTTGGAAAGCAGACACAGCAGATTTCCTCTTCATTTTCCTTCAACCCTCGCTGCATATCAGATGGTTTCTGCAGAGGCTTGGGAAAATGTTACCATGGAGGAAACATTCAGCAGCAGACGTGGGAGAGCTTTGCTACCAACAATGTTCTGCCTTGGGGCTGTATGGTTCCTGTGAGTTACGGGTTTTCCAAAGATGGGATAAAGGAGCTATATTACTTTCTTGTGAGGTAGCAACAGAGGGTTACCATATTCTTCAGAGTATAAGCACCTTTTTCCCTCAAAAAAGACTGAAAATCTGGGTTCATCTTGTACACTGAATACAGCATTTTTTGCCTCCCAACCCCCCCCCCCCTTCACCAATATGGCCGTGAATAGCTTTTAGGAGGCTTTCAGAGAGCTTCTGGCCTTTTTTGGCCTTTTTTGCTCAATTTTGCCCCCTCCCCAGGAGCACTCTATAAGCTTCCTAAAGGCTATCCTTGCCCTTTTTTGAGAAAAAACGGGTCTGTTTTCACAAAAAAATGGCCATTTTTGCTTGTTCCCCCCCTCCAACAGCACTCTACAAGCCTCCTAAGGGCTATCCATGCCCCCCCCTTTTTTTGAAAAAGACTCTGTAAGAGAGTCTTCCGGACAGAGCGTCTTCCAGCAGCCAGCCCACAACCACAGAGTGCACTCCTAGAGTGGCTGCTGCTGGAAGACTCGGCAGCCGAGTTTGGGAGTTTGGAACCGGAGAAGATTTTATGCTCAGAGTGCGGCGGCGGCAGCGGCTGCTGTAGGGAGAGCTGGGCCCCAACATGTTGAGGCTAGGAGGCATGCCTGCTGGGGGCAGAACAGGTGCTCGTGCAACCCCCTTCTCCAGCCAGGCAGAGCTCTATGCACTGACCTAGGGGGTATCCCTAATGTGCCAAGCCGTGGGAGCAGGGGTGCGGGCAGAGCACCATGTGGCTTGGCGCCTTAGGGATACCCCCTAGGTCAGTGAATGGTGCTCTGCCCGGCTGGAGAAGGGGTTTGCCAGGAGGTTGCTTGTGAGTGTGGTCACCTCATGGCTGCTTCACCCTGAGGCTGTGCCCAGCACTTCAGGAGCCAGTTCACAAGGAAGCAGCCACCCAGCAACTCCCCCCTTCAGCCAGGCAGAACACCATTCCCCAACCTAGCAGTATCCCAAAGGCGGCAAGCAATGTGAGCGCCTTTCTCCCCCTGGCTCCTGCAACTTGGCACCTTCAGGATACCGCTATGTTGGTGAGCGGTGCTCTGCCTGGCTGGAGGGGGGTGTCCAGGGGATTTATTTTTGGGGGTGGGCTTATATTTTTGCCCAAGCAAAAAATGTGGCAAGGCTTTAGTTTCAGGACAAGTCGTATTTTTGGGGAAACACGATAGTAGCTCTAACCTGCATTTGATTGAGTTTGTTTCTTGTTGAGTACCAACGATGCTCTAAAATCTCTTATTTCATCTCCCACTCCTGCATAAACCAGATGGAGTGATGGGTTCCCTGAGAGGGAAAAGTTGCATAGGTGTAATCCAATCTAAAGCCTCTGCTACCCCTTATTTCAAGTGGCCACCAGGAGTTTGGGTGGACCATGTAACAGATCAATGGGAACTGCCTCAATCTCCTGCTAAAACCCATTTAGGATCAGATGAATCTAATGAGTCCAGCCTCCCTACATTAGAGAATCTCGGGGTAATTATGATATGACATCAATATGACAAGGGGGGGACCTCAAGAGCTTCCTAATTTTCAGATGACGTATTCAATCCTTTAACAGAAATATCAAGCCTAGTATATTATCACTGTCCTCTGTTAGCGCTGGATGATCTGGGATAGGTTCATGGCTGTCACAGTGACCATGTGACCACATCAATCTACTTGAGATCCAAGTCCTAGATTGAAGTCTACCAAGGTCATACGTCTACTGAACTCCCCTGCCAACAGGGGATATGGAATAAAGGAGCAAGGACATTTCTATACAGCAGTAAGATTGGTACAATAGTAAAAACTGGATATACGTAACTAAGGGTTGAACTGTGAAGTTATTAATGCTCTCTGAGCTTGGCTGTTTGCTTGTAAATTGTTTGCAGCTGGTTGCTTGCAGCTTATAATTTCTTTGACACTTGAAGAGAACTCAAAGGACTCCACAACAGCAACAATTCCAACTGATCCCCAGACACCAATGTATTAAACATAATCTTACTTCCAGTGATCTCTGATGCAGTGCTTCTGAAAGCCATAAGAGATTCCTGGATGACAATCACCACACCTCCAGCCTTGCCACAGAGATATACCCCATTTAGGCACATCTTCAAAAAGCTACCTTCCTTCTATTCCCAGCCAGGTGTTGGTAATAGATACCAGGTCAGCCCACACATCAATGATTAAAACATAAATGATGGAGGCCTTATTACAGACAACCTGGCATTTAGAAGGAACAGCTGAAAGCAAGGGATTCCGAATGTCTAAAATCATCAAGGAGATGAATGCAAAACCAGTATAATACATTGTTCTGTTTTTCCTATGAATGGAATGACTCACTCCCTGTATCCTACCATATCTCCAGATGCCTGTCATCATCATCATTGCCTTGCCTCCATCCCTTCAATGACAGCCAGATCTCCAAATCCAGGATCTTCAAATCACCAAGATCAGGAATGTCCTATTGTCCTCCAACCATCCCTTGGAGGGGAAGCCAAACACCCAATGCACTTTAACTTCAGTAGCTTTCATAAGGATCATAGGGATATCCAGCAATTATCTCCACTACAATAAACTCATACACTGACAGGCACTCTCCCCTTCTGTTCCCACCCAAAACAATGATTCAAAAACATCCTTCAACACACCAGGACAACCCATCCATGGCTCCCACTCCAGCATCTTATTATGCTGGATCCTTGTCTTTTGCCTTTGGGATTTAAATGTTTTGAAGTATCAATATAAAGTCACTGAATCAACCTCAATGCTTCCACCCTTTCCTTTACAGAATAGAAGAAGATGGGGAATGAGAGCTGCTTATAGCATTGCTAAATTTCTGAAAGAAGAAGCATCAATGAACAAAGCTACCCCTAATCCAAAATTATTGGAAAACTTCACCTTCAATTTGAATAGTAGAGTATTTTAAGAAATTCACCATCATCAATATCATCATCATCTCTTTACTCAAGCATGTTCAGAAACTCAAGAGTTGTCATTGGATAGTTCTGTCTTGAATATGTTTGCATGCAGATAATTGCATTGGAACTCCTATGCTGGAACACAGGGGATTTATTTAAATTAGAATTCATAGGCAAGAAATGAGTCAGATTTTACCTTTGACAGTAGCAGGTTCTCTCCTAGTGACTGATAACATCTTCCAACCATCATTGTACTGAAATAACTATAACTATAATGAGGACAGATCCTATATCAGCTCAGTGATAGCTGGGTAATTCTAGAAGTTGCTAGGTGATTAGAAGGGATCCTGCCAGAGATAAGTAGACTATCTGACTTATTGTATGTTAAATTATACAATATTTCTCATATTAGGAAAAGGGGGATTCAGAAAATTTTTGAAGAAAGGACACATTAAAAAGTGTAATTTAAGTTTTTAAACAATTTACCTGATTGCTTTATACAGCTGTCTGCTACAGGCTAAAGTGATGTCATTTATGTTATGACATCATTACCCAATGACGCAAATTATGCAATTTATGTCATTTCCAAAATGAACTTGTGAGTAATATATTATGGCTTATGCCCTCTCTTCTCCAAGAACATTGACATGTAGATGTAAATGGTCTTGGATTTGGGGAACAGGACAAGAAACAGGCTGTGTGTGTGATGGAGGGAGGAAGAGCGAGGGAGAGGGAGGGAGAGGAAGAGAGACATTTCCTTCAGACTGTAAGCATTTGAGTAATTAGAAACAAAGGTGGCATGAAGTGAACCTACCCTTGGTGCATTCCAGACACATGGAGCTAGTTAAAATTTATCTTCCCACACCTGATGCCCTCCAGATTTAAGGGCATGGAGGTTAGAGTGTTATGACATTGCTTTAATTCATCTACTGTATCATCTGCAGCAAAGTTCTCATTTCTATCTTTAAGAACTATGGAGAGAGGAGGGGGAGCAGGAGGAGGGGATGGCATCGTGCCTTTCCTTCTTATGTTCCTTCTTACCTTATACATGCTAAAAAATGAGACATATCCCCACAAAATAACAAGATTAGTACATCTCTATGATAGAAAGCCATGCATTTGTCTATGAGGAGATTGCAGAGGCCTGTTGCCTGGCAACACAGACAAGAGGCAACTAAACAAAGAGAAATGTGGATGGGGTTGTGTAAGACTACTGTAAGTGGAGTCACTTTGCCGCACTGGCAGAAGGAAAAAAAAGAGAGGCCAATTCATCTTCTTCAATGTGGCTAAAGAGCTTTCACAGGTATCTATGGGTACAAAACATGAGCCGAGGTGGCGCAGTGGTTAAATGCAGCACTGCAGGCTACTTCAGCTGACTGCAATTCTGCAGTTCGGCTGTCCAAATCTCACCGGCTCAAGGTTGACTCAGCCTTCCATCCTTCCGAGGTGGGTAAAATGAGGACCCGGATTGTTGGGGGCAATATGCTGATTCTGTAAACCGCTTAGATAGGGCTGAAAGCCCTATGAAGCGGTATATAAGTCTAACTGCTATTGCTATTGCTATTGCTAAAACAGTGCTTCCCTACCATGACCACTTTAAGGTTTGTGGAACTCAGTTTCCAGAATTCCCCAAGCTGAGTTCCCCATATCTCAAAATTACTAAGATTTAGAACCTCTGACATAAAGAAGAAACTTAGATGCTTTGACATCCTGGATCAGGTCTCTGGTCCATTAGCTTTACAGTTTGGCCTTTTATTTTTGTTCTTGCCTGGATATGAAATTGCAAACTTGAGGGCTTGTTATGAAGAACAAGGGCTGTGATCCAGAGGTGGGCTGCTATTGGCATTACTGCCAGTTTGGTGCAAAAAGTTTTTTTGTGTGTGCATGCGAGCGTGCATGCAAGCATGTGTGCAAGCATTCACATGTGCATTTACACCCAAAACGTTATGCACACATGCAGAACGTTATGAAAAAGGGGGGAGGTAATTACATTTTCTGCAATGGAGATTGTTCTGCGCATACGCAGAACCAAAAATCAAGATGGTGCTGCCAACAATAGAACCGGTTTGAGTGTGTGGGTGGTTGAGTTACTACCTACTCAGCCAAAACGGTCCAAACTGGTAGGAACCGACCTCTGCTGTGATCCCATCCAAGCAGATTTCAGGTTCAAAATAGTCACCTAAACTGGGGAGTTTAGGCTGTAAGTAGAGTCTCACCCATAGAATCTTAGAAAGTCATTTTGGCAGTTTTCAGAACCACCAACCTACTTCATATTATGGGGGAAAATGTGATGCCTTAATTCCTGAACAAAATGTGGGGTATAAAGCTAAAAAATGAGTACATTGCTGAGTACTCATTTTAGTAGAATAGTATATTCTACTATTTTGGAAGTTGTAGACTTTTTCCCCAAGTCAATATCTACAGGGAGACGTTAGGGATCAGCTTTTCAATCACACTGAAAAGGAACATAGTTTTTGTACCTCAACACATTTGGAAGACAACAGTTTAGAAAATATGAGAACAATATGACATTCTTTTTTTTTACTTTTTACTTTTTTGTTTATGAATAAACAAAATCTCCAGCTGTTACTGTCCTCAGCACTGGTTGGGCTTGCTGGAAATTGTAACTCAGCAACAACATCTGAATTCTTGGGTGTAAGGCACTGATAGAAATTAAGTTCCATTTTTTAAAGCAACAAATTTATCATTAAGATGGATAGCACTGATTTTACTGCGCAGAAGTCAAGCTCAGCTTAGTGCATCGGTTAATTCTATAGATTTCTGTATAGCTTTATTAATGTCCATCTAATAAAACTGCACACAATGATACAAAAATGATCCCTGATCATTTATAGAGATTATTTCTCTATCTTCCTCATTGCCATTATTAATGCCTTAACAACTTGATAATCTAAAATGAATCAGTTGGCTAGAAAAAGAACCAAAACATGGAAAGAGTATAATTAGACTAGGATTCCCCCTGCCCAAAGAAAAGTACTGAAGCTGCACCAAATAATGTCAACTAGTGGCTATTTGCTACCATAGTGTCATGAACTAACTATGTAGTGGCTATCTATCTCTAAATAATGAATGCTAAGACAACTTTATGGGAAATCAATTGTTAAGTGTCTAATTTCACTACTTATCATTCATTGAAGGACCTGGTAGGCATTGCATCAGATCTAACTTCTCACTTCTGTTGGGAAACAAAGACCTTTCTGTGGTTGGAAACACAAACCCTATTTAGGCATCAGTTCAGAGGAACTGTTATTTCCCCTTTGTCTGAATTGCTGGTGTCAATACTGCATTTGAAGTCCCATTTAGTATAAGGATCTTACAGACCAATTGTGCTAAGCAGGTCATATGGATCTATGATTGATTAAGTTAGGTCCTTTTAAAAGATAAACAAAATGAAAAAAAAATCTATTCAGACACTTGTTTCTGAAATGAGCTGCTGTTTGTTTGGATGTGGCGTCTGAATCCAACTGACTGAAAGAATTGAATCTGCCACTCAATCTGGCAAACGACACAGATCCATCAAGTGACAGCTAAACAAACCTTAATTCAAACTAGAAAAATGTGGTGGCGTTGTTCTACATACAGTTAGTACCCCAGATATGCCTCAATTGCCTTTGTGTAAAATTTCAAAGTGCTTTTATGGTGTGAGAATTATTTATTCAAATGATACTTTCCCCAGCTGGATACAGTGACTCTCATAGAAATAGAACTGAAGAATATTAATGACTGAGCAATTATATTTTTTTTTTGAAAACCAACAAACTGTTAGGATATTTGACAAGCTGCAGCAAAAAAACCAAACCTAGTAAATTGGAAATTCTTGCTAAAGCAATCATATCTTTAAAACCATGCTGCATTTTTCCACAAGCCCATGTAAGTCTTTTCAACAAAATCCACTTAATGCCATATATAATACTTCCCAGAACCATTTTCAAATAGGAAGCAGGTAAATTTAATAAATATATTAACAAATATATAACCAGGGCATTATTACGAAGCTTGCTTTCTCTCTACCCTGCCTGTGTTTCATTACTAAAATATGCATAATCTTTATTATGTAGGACTGGATCAAACAAGGCATAACAGAATAACCGAGTTAGACGGAGGTTTTCTAGTGCAGTGGTCCAGTAATGGTGCACTCACAACTTCTGGAGGTAGGTTGTTCCACTGATTAATTGTTCTGTCAGGAAATTTCTTCATTCTAGGCTGCTTCTCTCCTTGATTAGTTTCCATCCATTGCTTCTTGCCCTGCCTTCAGAAAAATGCTTTGGAGAATAGGTTAATACTCTCTTCTTTGTGGCAGCCCCTTAGATATTGGAACACTGTTATCATGTCAACCCTAATCCTTCCTTTCATTAAACTAGACATACATGAATCCTGCAGCCATTCTTTTAGCCTCCACTTTCCCAATCATCTTTTTTTGCACTTTTAGGCACTCTTTCTAGAGTCTCAAGATCTTTTTTATATCTGGCAACCAAAAGAGAACAGCTAAAGCACTGCAGAACTCTAATTGTTGATTGTCTTTTAGGCCTGCTCCCCTTCTTCTCCCCTACTGCTATCTGATCACCTGTCACCATTAAGCATACAAACAATAACAAACGTGAAATAAAGAAGCTGTGTATTCCAATCAACCTACTCCTGCTTCTCTTGGCAAGAGGCCGTGGCCATAAAATCAAGAGAAGATATGGATATCAGTGAAGAAAGGCCCACCTATTCAGAATGGGATCACTGTATTTAACTCAAAGGTCCTTTACAAAGCACAGCCATGTGGGTTATCAGGTCAACAGTGCAACAGAACAATGCTTGAAAAACAACACCAAAAGGATAATGCAAATTGAAAACCCTAGACACATCCTTGCCTCCACAGGGATTCAGGACTTAGGCCAATCGGGTTTCAGCTTCTATTCTTTCTTCTACATCATATCATGTTTGTCTAAATCAAACAGAACTATTCAGGGTAGCTGTTCAGGATGTGGGAAAAGAGAATAACTTCCATAGCAGCTAGAAAGGAGGAGGAAGAGGCTATAAATATTTGTCAAGAGAATGGACCATTAGAAATACATGTACATTAAATACCCATGACTTTAAAGACATTACTTTATACATGTACACAATCAAGGAGAATTACAACAAAAGGAAAGTTGAAAGATTACATGGATTTGCATAATATTCATTGAGGCACATATGGGGATAGTTTCAAATATTAAAAAAAAACCAATTCCTACCAAATTGGGAAAAGGTGGGACAAAATTATTGAATGCTTGCAGAGTCTTCTACCAAAGACTGTCTAGGTCATAGTTGCTGAGACCAGGTATCTTTATATCCTAATAGCAAATCAGACTAAAAGAAAGAAAAATAAAAAATACACAACACTTTATTAGTGCTGTGTAAAACTTCAAAGGGGTGCTTTACTTTTATGAAGCTTTGAAATAAGTATTCCATGAAGACTGCTTTGCCTAGTCCTCTCTCTTCTGAGAAGGAACCGAGTGATTTTGTTTCAGAGCCCCGTTCAGCCTTCTTTTGCAGATCTGATACCAAAAGAAAGCTGAAAGTAAGCCTTCTTCTACAGCCCAGTTGATACACAGGAGGTGGTCACTCTGGTAGTTCCTGATAAGCTCTTTAAAGGCTAGTTGACTTCTATCCATAATGCCTTCTCAGGAAACTTTGGCCAAAATTGGATCCAGGTCATCCAAATTTCTTTTGATATCTTCTTCAGCCTAGCAAACTACACTGCTTTGGCCAGAGTTTTTATTGAGAACTGAATATATATCTGTCCAAATAGGTGATAAAGTAACTATGTTACAACAGGTTTTGATGTTGAGCTAAACAGAGAGACCCAGGATGAAGTCCATCTTCAGCCATGGAAACTCATATGGGAACTTCCTCTTCTAATTTTTTTTTCTTCCCAATCTGCAGTTCTGTTAAGAGACTCTATTCCATCCAAGTACTTATAAGACCCAACCCTGCTTAGCCATGCAAAGTTGGTCAGTTGCTCTCACCTTTTACAACTCACTGCAGTCTAAATATCTTAGCAAATTTCTAATTTGGTGCAAGGAATGAAGTTTCCTGAATATGGGTATCTGTCTGAGTTGCTGATCTCCAGAAACTATACATGCAATATATACAACATCTTTCAAGTCACATACGTTAAAACTAATTTTAGATATTACTTCTCTAGCTTGAGTTATTCCTGAATAACAGCTGGGCTCTCCAACATCTTGACTCTAGATTCCAGAATCTACATCCCAGAATCCATTCCTAGAGACAACTGCCTCACTTTGCCTAGTGGTATTGCTGGGCCTGTAATGTCCTTACTGAGGGATATATGTTTATGTGATCACATGAAGAAATTTATTAATGTTTAAAGAAAAATGGTTATAATTGTCATTTATATTTCCCTACTCAGGAAGATTTTGGATGAAGAACTTCTATAGGAAAGATGGAGGAAGGAACAAACTCTATATATTCAACCTTAGATAGCTTTTGAAGCCACATGCATGTAATGAAGCACATCAGAAGGTATCTTTCTTTACTTGAAACTATTTTCCTTATATGCAACCTGTATTAGTTGAACATTTTTTAGACTTAAAAAAACGTACAGATGGCAACCTTACAAAACTGGGGTTTTTTTTGTCTAAAATTGTCCTTTATGCTACATAGCTTTTGTTAAACACATATTAAAAACAAATAAATGGTTGCTTCAAAATAAATCTGCACAATTTGCAGGATTTAATAAAATAATAGCAATGATATATTTTTGAAACTCACAATCTTTGCTCTGCATTAATGTTTTATGCTGGTAGATCAGACCTTTCCCCGTAATAAGAACTCTTCCAGTAAAAAGAGGAATGTTTGAATTAAAAATGAATGCATCATTTAGCAAAGTCCCCAAGAGCATAACTTTTTGTGTGATTAGGTTTTCCCCCTTCCTACTACACCCATTCTTTCTTGTAATCTCATTTCTTTTTCTTTCTCCTATTATAGTTCTTTCAACTGTAGATGTGATGTGTTAGAATTTGAAACATCTCAAAATGATTGAGGAATAGCAGATTTTATTTAGTCATACAGAAGCCAATTATGATAATGTCCCTTATTGTGTTAGATAATGTATGCTCATTGTCTTCCTTGTCCTTTCTAGATGTCTTGAAAAAAAATATTTGGACATATTATGGAAAGACCTATCTGTCCCAAGAAGTCTATAATACTGGGGAAGGCAGAAGAGAAGAAGAGAATGACCAGATGGATAGACTTAATTGCAAGGCAATGGATGCACCTTTAGAATACATTAAAAGGTTGGGGGACAAAATCTAGTGAAATATTATGGATATGGAAGTATTATGGATATGGCTGCTAAGAGTTGATACTACTTGAGGAACACATAATAGTAAAAAAAAGAATTGGATGCTTCCTATCTTACCTCTAAAGATTTTGGACTTTCTTGGCATTAAATATCTTTTTTTTTAATTTAAGCCTCCCAGAGTCATTGACTGAGATGTGCAGCTATAGAAATGAAATGAAATAAATAAAAATCTTTCTAATCTGGCTTCTTTGATTGTGTTCTGCAGTTAAAAGCTTTGAAAACAACCCAGATTTTAATTGAAATGGCTTTTTGCCAAAATATATGGGACTGAACACTGATAGAGAAGTAAGATCGTCCATTACCAGCTGCTTCAATCACAACTGACTCAAAATGGGATATACTTGACATGTAGCAAGGGTTAAAACAATACAATGACAACACTTAATCATTATTAATCTTATTGTATCAGGGAAAACTTTGCATACAATTATAAATTACAGTGGGATGATATCCACTTCAGTCCACGAGGGCTTCCTGGAACAATCATACCTTCCCAAATTCCGAAAGGATTGGGACTGTTGAAATCCCTTGGGATTTAAAAAAATAAAATGATGTCTTGCTCTGGGGACACAATTATGATGCTGGGCACTGCTGACTTGGAAAAAAGTGATATCATTGGCTTTTCCTTAACTCTTCCTATTGTTTCCATCCATAATTAACACATTCAATCAATTAAATTATAATAGATTTAATACATTAAATTAAAATTAAATTACACAATTGCTTAGGTCAAAGCATTTAATTTAAGGCTAGAAACCAAGCCTCTTCTAGTTTTAGTGTGATTCATGGTAATAAATCAGTAGCAAGAAATTTCTTCCCACTCAAGTGACATGCTTAATTGAAAATTTCATTGATTATTATAATTCGCTTGATTTCAGGGTATTGTTGGAAAGGCTGTAATGCCCTGCCACTTCTAAAAAATACAATTATCTGACAGCTAATCTAGTGATCTGAGATAGCTTGAAAATGAATAATAGTTTCTTGAGTTGAGGAAAAGGTTGAATGGACACTGTCTTACAGTTGGAATAAGATTGAGTGATTGCCCCCCCCCCCCACACACTATATAATAATTAATTTACTCAAAGAAAGAAATGGGAGATTGGGGAATAAAGAGCATCTCATATACTCTAGTTTTTCTTCACATCATACAAATGCATCTCATTTCCCATTTATGAACGGATAGTGACTCCATGAACTGGGCTGGGCAGATTGAGCTGCCTTGAGAATGCTCTTTATTTCTTCACAACAGTAAAGTGCCTCAGGGAGACAAGTTACTCTGCCTCTACAAACTGACAAGGCGAAGTCTAAGGAACACAACTATTAGAGGAAAATCAGAGGCACAACTGACTAGAATAAGGATGTTACGGGCTTCAACCATGTGCATAGCCGCTACTCACAGGTCAGTCCAGAGTAACAAAGCCATTAACATATTGTAGGACTATTAAAGTTAATATATTTCTTGTGAAATACACATTCATGAAAAAGAAGCTACATTATCAGTGTGTTAAAATTGAGAATAATGTTCTCATGTTGTTGTTATTATATGTGGTTAATCTTTGGTGAAATTCACAGCCTTTGGGGCTGGTTGGTAGCTCAACAGCTCGAATCCTAACCAAGGACCTAGGAACTGTAAGGTAATGTCAGAGGATATAAGCTGTTCTAAGTAGGGTGGTTTTTTGTAGAATCAGAATGTTCAAGTCTGATAAAATTAAAATTTCCAAATAGCAAGGTAGCCCTTTGGGTATTGCTCCAAGGGCTCCAGTTACAATCGGGACAACACATGATTTCTTTTTCCACAGTTGCTCAACTTCATTTTGCAAGTCCCGGTACTTTGTGATTTTTTTTCTTGCTGTTTATCTTCAATTCGTGCATCTCCAGGCATTGCAATGTCAATGAACCATACTTTTTTTCTTTTCAACTATTGTTATGTCAGGTGTGTTGTGGGCCAAGTGCCTGTCAGTCTGAATTCTGAAGTCCCACAAGATCTTGACTTTCTCATTCTCTAAAACCTTCTGAACCTGATGTTCCCAGTGGTTTTTGCTGTACTCAAATCCAAATTTTTGGCACAATTCCCAGTGCATGATCTTAGCAACACAGTCATGGCCTTGTAGGTAGTCAGTTTGTGAAATTTTGCTGTACCCACTGATCAAGTGGTCGACTGTCTTGTCTTTCTCATTACAGAGGCGAGATTTGCTGTTGGTGGTAACGTTGAATTTTTGCCTTCAGGTAGTTTGTGGCTAAGGCTTGTTCTTGAGCTGCCAAAATAAAGCCTTCTGTTTCTTTTTCAGTGCTCCTGATCTTAACCAGTTCCAAGTTAGCTTTTGGTCAGCTTTGCCTTCAATACTTTTCAAGTATTGGCTATGCATAGCTTTGTTTTTCCAATTTTCAGCTCGCTTCTCAATTACTTCTTTCTTATATTCAGCTTTTGACTTTCTACAAGCCTCCCAAAGCCTCTGCATGCCCTTTCCTTTTTGTTTTTTTGCAAAAGATGAGGCATGCAGAGGCTTTGGGAGACTTGTAGAGTGCTCTTGGGGGCTGGGGTGGGGAGGGGGAGGGAAAACCCAGACAAAGGACAATATTTACAATATTTATTTAATCATCGTTACCTTAGCTGCAATTATTTTAACTAGTGTCTGGAATGTGATATCCCTCATTTCTGATGGCTATACCTCAGCCAAAATCTGTTTAGCATTTGAAACTTCCTTCTTATAAAGTTGTAGCTCAAAAGAGCTAAGCAGTACCATCAGGATTAAGAAAATCAGCCCATGGGCTTCTTTAGCCTTTCCAAATTGCTGTCAACTGAAGTGCATCAGGATGCCAGTTTATCTATATCAAAATATAGTGGTTAATGCAAGATGACTATAATAAACTCTATCCTTAAAATATCATAATTCACTGAGTCAACTCTCAACACATTTGGAAGAATTGCCAGCTACATAATAGGTGTCCCTTTCTTCTCCCACAAAAGTACACATTTTGATTTTTGC
The DNA here is from genome assembly GCF_051295495.1 of Thamnophis sirtalis. NCBI lineage: Eukaryota > Metazoa > Chordata > Lepidosauria > Squamata > Natricidae > Thamnophis > Thamnophis sirtalis. The sequence continues at coordinate 87,308,619 of NW_028261383.1, read as the reverse complement.
ATTGAATTTAGGATAGAAAAATATAAACCAAGACTTAGAAGGGATTCCCTGGTCAGTAAACACATTTTGTTGTATATATGTACATTTGGAGAAAGTAATCACATGACAGGTATCATAAATGGCATTTATGGCAACATTGATCTAGATTATGAAAGAGCAAGTGTTTTCCTCCTTCTGCTAAAAAAAATAGGCCAGAAATGTTTCCACCCATGCTGTTCTAAATCAAAATCAAAGGAATGAAAAAATGTGCAGAAACAGTGGAATCTTTTCTTGTCTTAAGATTGGATGCAACCAACAAACTAAGAGGTTGGATAGCAATCTGTCTCTTGCCACTTAAATACTGATAATTGACAAATAGGATAGGGTGGCTATTGAGCCCTTGTTGTTTATTTGGGCAGGAGGGTAGGATGGTTATGATCCCCCCCCCTTTCTGGTGTTCAAGGATTTTTAAAGACCTTTTTATTTTTATTTTATTTCATTTTATTAAATAAAATGCCCAGATTTGTCCGGAGATGGGAGGTCTCTAAATTGAGTAAAATAAATAAACAGAGGTTGTAAACTTGCAAAATATGATTTGTAGGTGACTTTGCCAAAATTGGGATGACAGCTAGTATTGTTTTGGAAATAGGAACATAAAAAGTTGCAATGTTCAGTATAGTGAAGGAGTACATCTCAGTTTGTTTAACATATGGCTTATCATAAATCCTATTTAGAAATGCTGTGCATTAAACCTTTTTCATGCAAAACATGATCTGCCACTGAGATACTCTAAAGCTCATATCAGATTCACAGTAAGAGGCCCGGTGTAAACTGTTCTGAGATTGTGTCTACCGAGTAATGGCTTCTGAATGCCTGAACTGATGCATGTGGATTGGGGTGGACACAGAATCTCATTTGACATTTCAAAACAAGAAACAAATGGTCACAGGGAGAGGTAGGGAGAAATGCCAGCTTGATTTGTAATGTGCTCAAACATTAGAAGACAGCGAAGTTTATATAACGGGGGAAGTTCTTTAAAATTATATGAACAAGCAACTAAACCAATGTGTCTTCAGACTGCAAATTAAAGAATTGATTGTTTATGTGCCATTATGGGAATAGACTAGACTAGACTACTTTATTTGGCCAAGTGTGATTAGACACACAAGGAATTTGTTCCCGGTGCAGAGGTTCTCATTGTACATGCAAAGCATCAGGGTAATAATGAACACAACAATGATACCAATAAGAAGGGGTAGCAGAGAAGTGGAGAAGGGTGATAATACTACAGTCATACAATATGGGCAAATGCACTTAGACATAAGATGGTAAGGATTAGGTACTGGTGTCAACTCTCAATGACCACATAGAAAGATTTCTTCTGATTGAAGTCTCTGCTCATATATAAAATGATTATATTCAAAGCCCTTTATCACATTGGCATATACATTGTCATATGTGCATAAGAGTTTTCTTTCCTTTTCTGTTTCAAATGAGTGACTTCTCAGCCAGTCCCATGCTTTACTATATAGTGATACAGACCATTGTTGTGAAAGTGTAAAATAACTTTCCTTTTACTGGAAAACACTCCTTGGACACAAATAGCTTCATCCACCCAGATTCAGATAGAAATCTTGCAGCCATGAGTTTCAAGTTATTGGGCAAGTTTTCCATTAGAGAAATTGCAGGTTTCAGTCTCATTTCACCTGAATTCCATCAATCTGAAATCTTTGTGTTGCAGGCAGCATCCAGACCCACATCCAGAGGAGATGGTGGGGGAAGAAGTGATAAATACTGTAAATATTATTGAAAAGGGGACAATTTGAAGGAGAGGGATAGGGATAGGGAGGGGGAGAGGGAGGGAGGGGGGGAGAGGGAGAATGAATCTTGAAAGAAGAAATCAGAATGAAAAGTGTGGAGGAAATGTCTTTTTTGCACAAAAAAATGGCTGTTTTTTAAATAAGGAAATTAGTGGATGCATCATCTTGTAGGGTTTTAAACACTTTAAGCACTTACTGCACATATTTTATTCTACCTTTTCAATGCAACTACCCCTAACAAGTACATTTGATAATCATTTGGGATTATTTTACCAAACTGCGATGATAACTGTTCTGCAAAAAGATTTGTAAAAACTGGAGAAAAAGTGCATCCTGATTGTTATGTAAATCCAGAAGGTGCAAATCAGTATCACTAGTGTGTGGTTCTCTGTTGAGGTGGGAATGGGGATTCTTTCCTATTTGTAAAAGAAATTCAATTCTCTTCGGCTGCTGTAGGCACTTTATTTTTTGTATCATGATGGAAATTTGTTTTAATTTATTTTATGATTGTTCACTTCTCAGAGTCCCTTTGCTAAGAAGGGTGACCATATAAATCAGATCATCCATTCACTCATTCATATCAAGAAGAATAGTTATGCTTCTTTTAATAGGGCAGTTCTTGGCATGGAGTATAGGAGGGTTTGTATACCATTTGAGACCTAATTTTGATTCTCTACTCAAAACAAAATAAGCAAAGTCCAAATTACGACAGCTGATGAAGTATAAATCTTTCAGACTTTGAAGATTACCTTGAGATAAATATCAGTAAGTCAGGCTATTTTAGTGTGTCTAATTTCTTTGGATTTTATGAATTAATAAATTAATCATTGCTGATTTAATCAATTGGTTACCCAATGGACAGAGAGCTGTTTGCAGAGCTGCCCCCTGCCCTCCATAATTTTAATTAGCAATTATCGCTTCTGCGTGTAATTGAACTTGCACATTTTAACTCTCAACTAAATGCAACAACAATTTCACCTTTTGCCTTTTAGCATTATTCAGAGTTATCATTCGATTCCCAGCCTTGTGGAACTTGCAAGATGTGAAAATCTTTACTTAAGTGTGCAATTATAGTAATGAGATCATCCAGTGAAATTTCTCTGACAGATACTGTCATAGATGGAACACGTACACAAATCCTGACCCTTTCCTTCCAACTCTTTCTTTTGGATTCAAGCCAAGTATAACATCTAGTTAATCATATCATGTCAAACTTGTAATGTGAAGTACAAAAAAATGTAACTGTCTTTGCCATCATCAAATATGTTACTTAAAGGGAGAGTTGCTTATTTGATGTAGTCACTATTTAAAATGTTCTTTGCTATTTTCCAGGTGAAACACTTTACAAGGAATAAAGTAGTAAGTACAATAAAATTCATGCAGGAAATAGGCTTCATTGGGGACCATTCCTGCATTAAGTGGATTTCAAGCACAGATAGATAAATCAATAGATAAACACTATGGAAACCAGTAGAGGTCAGCAAAGTGAATACAAACAAACAGAAACATTTCAATTTGTTATATAAAACTAACTCTGATGAGATATTGGTAGGCTTAAATAATGAAAAAGCTTTTGACTTACTATTAGAAAAGATTCATATCTGAATATTGTACTCAGTGGCAGATTAAGGCTCACTGGTGCTCTAAGCACTGACAAATCTTAGTGCCCTGCTCCTTTGTACAAATCTTCATTGTTGTTGTTTTTTCTTTCTCAACTTTGTAGTGGCCCCTTGGGTCTGATGCCCTAGGCAGGTACTTTGTCTACTTAATGGTTAATACACCATCGACTGTACTCCAAGTCAGTTTCACCACAGATGACATTCCTTATACTTTCAAAACTTGACTCTGAAAAGGACTCAACTTTTCTTATTGTCTGCTTTGTACATTCAGTCTGGTATTTTCCAATGAAGGTAACTTGGTTGTAGATCTGCTGAAAAAAAAATGAAAAACTTGGGAAAGACAACTTTGCTATGAAGTTTCAACCCTCAGATACAGAAAGTTGGCAAGGCTTCTGCAGTGCAGTTTTGAGGGGAGTTGGTCCATGGATATCTGAAGTGCATTCAAGATGGCAAAATAAATCTTTATTTACATCTTACTGTGCAAATGTGTGTGTTTGCCTTAAAAGACCAATGGTTTGGTTTCTTTTATGTTCAACCTCAAGGCATCCTCCTCCCATTTCTTTTCCACCTCGTCTTGCAGTACAAAATCAACCTGACAATCTGTGTTCATTTTCACAAACATCTTTTCTAACCCAGGGGTGTCAAACTTGAATGCATTGAGGGTTGCATCAGCGTTGTGTGTGACCTCGGGAGGTGGGGTCGGGATGACCATCTGTATGTCACTCGTGTCAGGGATGCCTGTGGTGGCCTTAAAGCTCTGCCAGCGAAAATGGGCTGCTTCCAGGGTGGCCCTGTGGGTCAGAGCTAAGCACCCCGTGGGCCGTATCCACCCTCCGGACTTGAGTTTGACATCCCTGTTCTAACCTATGCAGTTTAGTAAATATATTTTCTGATACATGTTTTCATAAACCAATTTTCCTGATACAATGCAAAACGGCATATCCTGTGTGCTCATAAGCACATTTTGTACACTAGTTTTCAGCTGTGAAATTCATTGCAACATTGGGAAAACAATGGAAACACCAGCATTCTAGTTTATGTTTTAAGCTTGGGAATGTAAATTGAATGAAAGCTCCTTTAAAATTCAAACTGAGAGAATTTCACACCCGTCCCTAATTTCCTTGCTGTGTGTGAGTGTGTATGTGTCTTGTTCTCTGTCTGTCTCTTGTCTCTCTCTCTCAGCTAGATTTTTCACAAGAACAGTCTCATTGTTACAAAATGTTACCAATGAAGGATTTGCATAACACTTACTTGGAAGGAAGTTTTAATGAACCCTGGAGATTTCTCTGTGAGTAAATGTGGATGTAAATGTGCTACATACTGCGTCCTAGAGTCAAACATTAAAGTAACTCTGCTATAGGGAAGTCAATCTTGCTAGGGAGACAAAATCAGCCTTTGTCTCTTGCCCATCATTCTTTATCAAGATTAAATGCAGGCCCTTTCGACCACACTGGGCAGTGACATGAAATGCATCAATGGAGATACCTAAGATAAATAGCCCTGCTCTTCAGTATAAAAATGTCATAAGCAATCCTCTCAACAATTAAGTGAATAATGTATTAGCTTCCTGAAAAAGTAGACTGCTTTTCCTTTATATCAAGAAAAGTGTACATTTCCCTTTCTTGCACTTTTGGCTTTCTTTTTCTCTTTCTTTCTTTCTCTCTCTCTCTCTCTCTCTTTCTTTCTTTCTTTCTTTCTTTCTTGCTTGCTTGCTTGCTTTCTTGCTTGCTTGCTTTCTTGCTTTCTTGCTTTCTTGCTTTCTTTCTTGCTTTCTCTCTCTCTCTCTCTTTCTTTCTTTCTCCTCCCTTCCCTTCCCTTCCCATTATTTGCTCTTCTGCCCTCCCCTTCCTCTTTTCCTGTCCTGTCCTTCCCTACCCTTCTCTTTCTCCTTTTCCTCTCCTTTCCTTGTATTCATTTTGTCTTCCTTTAAAAAAATATTTAATAAAAAATAGTCATTTATTTTATTTTTTTATCTGACTTTATTACTTAGTAAGTAACTCAAGGCAGTGATCGTACATTACACTCCTTCCTCCTTCTGTTTTCCACACAACAACAATTTTGTTGAGGTGGGTTGGGTTGAGAGAGCAAGTGAGTGGCCCAAAGTCACCTAGCAGGCTTCCATGCCTACTACAGGACTAGAACTCATAGACTGCTGGCTTCTAGCCTAGTGCCTTAACTAATATACCAAACTGGCTCTACAAACATAACAAACTGACTCATACATAGTTGGGGATTACAGTAATTGCTGTAAATTTTAATTTCAGCATATGTGTGGCCTAGAAGGATTTACGTGTAATGGCATCCATACAGTCATTGACCTTGGTAGCTGGTACAGATGTACCCTGTCTCTGATTTAGGAGCCCATCTATAATATAGCCATTCAAAGCATTTGAAGCAGATGTTTTGCCACATGAATTGATGCTAAGAAAAATCTGTTGATGTATTAAAGCAACCTTTTTTTTTTTTTTTTGCAAATCCTTCAAGGTAACTTTGCAAGTAGTCTACTTCTACTAGCAAAGTTAAGTAGCAGTGTATGCATAGGCATGTAGAGATAGTCTGAAGTAGGCAACTGAGGTTTGCTAGGTCTGTTGGCTTCAACTACTTGGAGACAGGAACTTTGACCATCCTAATGAACATCCTAATTAATTTGGGATGCAGATACATAAAGGTGGAGATGATGTCACTGAATACATAATGACTAATTGATGATTTAGTACATCCAGGAGTAGAATAGAACTGTTGGGAATTGGGAGGTATAGAGTTTGAATGAATGAATGAATGAATGAATGAATGAATGAATGAATGAATAATATGTATGCAGTGCATGCCTGCTGAAGATGTACCATGTAATTAATTTGTCTGTTTTTTTCCAAAGTCTGACTTTGATTATTTGAAATTTTCTACTTATTACATACAAAGGAAGGGAAGGACTATCCAATGCCTTCTAAAATGGGACACAAAAACTACCATATTTGCAAATTAAGCTAGAACTATCTGTAACGAAACTGGATTTTTTTTCTTGTTCACCTTTTGAACTCTCTGGCATTGTTGATCTCTCATTTGCTTCAGCAATCGCTGAAGCATAAGGCCAGGACCGAAAGAGAGTGTAAATGCTATAGCCCAGTGAACCAAATAGCTGCCTGTTCCCAAGGTCAAAGCCAGAGTACAAGCCTTGTTAATTCCTGTTTGCTTTTGGCAGAATTATGGTGCACAGGGCATGTGGAGCATATTACTGTAATAAGTAGGAAGAAGAGAAAGAGAAAAAGTGTGTGTTGTGTTTGCGTTCTCTCTCTCTCTCTCTCTCTCTCTCTCTCTCTCTCTCTCTCTCTCTCTCTCTCTCTCTCTCTCTCTCTCTCTCTCACACACACACACACACACACACACACACACACAGCTGTTTACAAATTGGTAACTGGGGGAAAATGATCTAAAAAGAGTCGTAAAGCACAAACCCAGCTGTAAAATGGAAGGTGGACATTAATCTTTGGCTGTAAATTAGTTATAATGACTTTAATTTTTATTGTTGAGTTTACTTTATTGATTAGCCCTTGGGCCATATCAAAGTGCAGAGTTCCAGATACAAATTATTACTAAAATCTGATTAAAAAACCAATTTAAAATGGAATTGGATAAAATACAACTTAAAATTAAATTGGAATAAAATACAATGATTTAATATATAGATGAATAAAATATGATAAAATTATATTTCAGTGTCATCACTGCAATCTACCCCAATCAGTCCCACATGTGCCAATCTCAACCGAACCATTTTGCTTAAGTACTGTGCTGTGTTAAATATTATTTTCCGATTCTGGCTGCACATACTGTAAGGTAAGTTGTTCTGATATGGGGATCCCAATGGGTAATTCATTTGGTAAATAGACCAAGGTACCTGTCTCTCACCCTCTTATACAGGCAACAGTTAAATAGGTTGTGTGCCAGATCTTCTACCTCTGCTGTTCAGCAAATGCAGAGATGCTCATTGTAGGGTATAGAATGGAATTGCCCACATCTGATCATTGTGTCAAGCTGTTTGAATCTCGCTCATGTAAATATCTCCCTAAGATGTTTGGCAGTTGTAACTTTAAATAGCTGTCTATTTGAAAAGCATGTTTGTATTTGCTCAGCCATTTCAAGTTACCCACCTTACTAAGGATAGCTATGTCATTTCGTTTTTCTATATCCTTAATTCTTCGGGCAGCTCTTTTAAAAAAATCATTCCCTTGTTACGCAAGAGACAGGAAGACCACAGCTAATGACAAAATTTGTTAGTTTGGTGATCCAGATTTGTGATTGCAATTTTATTTGCTCTAGTAGACATAACTTGGGGAGTCTATCAGTCTCCATTTCATTGACTTTATGCCAGTAGTTATATGCTATTTTGCTTAGTGCGTGAATTGTATAAATTCCCAATTCAGCTCTAACTGCAGCAGCAGATGTTCTTAGATCTACACCAGGGGTGAAATTCAGCAGGTTCTGACAGGTTCTGGAGAACCAGTAGTGGAAATTTTGACTGGTTTGTAGAAATACCACCTCTGGCTGGCCCCAGAATGGTGTGGGAATAGAGATTTGCAGTATCCTTCCCTTGCCATGTCCACCAAGCCATACCCACAGAACTGGTAATAAAAAAAAATTTCACCACTGATCTACACCCAAAATAGATCTCAAGTGCTGGGACTGTGTTTGTTCTAGGACTGTGGTTGAGTATAAGCCCAAACCTCTGCTCCATAAAGGAGCATAGGAGTAACCTTAGCTTTATATACTGTATTTTAATTAATGGGGCTAGGGATTTTAATTTTTTAAATAGAACAATTTTTAATATATTTTATTTTGAATAATCTTTTGAATATATTAAGTGTTGTTTCCGACCGCCCTACCCCCCTTTTAAAGAAAGTATAACCATGTTCTGAAGCAGTCCAGTTTCTAGACTTCTTGGAAAAAGTGTGGATATAGATAGTCCTTGGCTTACAGAAGTTCATTTAATGACTGTTAAAAAGTTACAGCAGCACTGAAAAATTTGACTTACCAAAAGAACATTACAACACCAGCACATAGTTAAGGTGCATTGAGTATATTTCTAAATAACTTCAGAATAGAATAACAGAGTTGGAAGGGGTCTTGTAGGTCACCTAGTCTAATCCCCTGCTCAAGCAGGAGACCTTATACCATTTCTGTCAGATAGATGTCCACTCTCTTCTTGAAAGCTTCCAGTGATGAAGCACCCACAACTTCCGAAGGCAAGCTGTTCCATTGGTTGATCGTTCTCACTGTCAGAAAAATTCTCCTTATTTCTAGGTTGAATCTCTCTTTGATCAGTTTCCATCCATTTTGAAAACATGATGTGAAGGCTTAGTTCTCTTGAGAAGGCTGGGGTAGTGGAAGGAAAGACAAGAAAACTCTTGAGGTGAATGGACTCAATTAACATCAGTGACCGGTGCCCCTTTCAAAGACTTGAAGGGCTTGGTTGGGATAGGCCAGCCTTGATAAGGATTATGCCAAAAGTCAACACTGACTTGATGACACATAATCCATCCATCTACTGATTATTATATTTACATCAACAATGTTGTATTCTCAGATTTGAAATTAAATCGAAACACATTGAAGTTGCTGTTTGTTTGTGTTCTTTTGCCCTTCTTGTGTTGCTTGCAATCCAAAGAACCTGTCTGAATGACAGGGAAAGTACTCATGCAAAAGTGTGTGGGAAAGATGAGTCATAGCCCCTAAATAGATTTGTGAACCAGAGACAGAAACTGAGCTCTGGGAGCCAAAGTTTTAGGTTATTGATTGGATATAACATGCTATTTGGGCTAATTTATTCTGTATTCAAAGATTTATTACATTTCTGCTCAAATATCAAATAATGTCCTGATTGCTCTGGGCACTGCAATCTAATAATTCAAGGTCAAATGTAATCTAAAGGCCTATTGTGGCAAATTTTGTTTTCATAAACATTGTTGAGAGTATGAATGCTGCACAAAGTATAACAATTGACGAAGTTGTTAGTAAAAGTGTTGTGTCTCCATGAGTGCAGTTGCAGCAAACAGGGACCCTCTTATACTTAACACTGGCAGTCAATCAAGCAATTGAAGAGTTAGCACTTAAATTTCTAAATAGCTCTATAAAGACAGAGCATGCTCCTCAGACCCAGGATAATGACTGATGGGTTCAAGTGGAATAAAAATTGACTAGAAAAAGTTATCTCTTTAAAACACAAAGTTAAGTATAAAACCACACTACCAAGAACATCCAGTACAACGATTTCTCATAAAAATACATCGTTGAATGGCAGTTTTGTTCTTCTTTCTTTAACTGAGTCACTTTCACATTAGAACACCAGTTCCCAAACTTGTGGGAACAGTTTGGACCTCTCAATTCCCATGTCAGTTAAATTTGGCAGTTGAAGTATTTTTTTAATCTCAGTTGTCAAACTCAAAGAAAAGTGATTTTTGATGGGTACTTGTGAATGGTATTAGCACCCTAAGGTGGATTCTTGCTTCAACCTCTTCCCAACACCCTTAGAAGGTCTTTGAAGATGGCTTATTCGTGGTAGACCCATATTGCTAACAGTGCAAAGAAGTGAGGTACATTTTCACTTCCCAAACTGGCATGTGAAAAAAGTTTGTTTTGTTTTTGTTTTTATTTGTCTTGTATGCCGCCCACTCCCGAAGGATTCCGGGCGGCTCACAATAAACAAGGGAAGG